>NW_017671018.1:0-109703 GCF_001879085.1 Nicotiana attenuata
AGAATTCGGGACGTGCCATTTAGCGAATTTTCATGGCTTCCCGCAAGGTTAATAACACGTTAGTCGCTTTAGGCGCGTTCATTAATAAATTTACCTCCCTAAATACGGGTGCACATTTATGTGACCCAAATCCAAATCCCAACGAAGTCGAAATGTGTTAACAATCACGGGCGCACTGGTGCGACGTGGTTCGAGACGCATTTTTACGCCGTTGCAATTCTTATTAAACATAAAAATAAAAGCGGTTTACTAATAAAAGCATAAACTAGAACATGTTTTGAAATCAGATAAATCAAATACAACAGTTGAGCGACCGTGCTAGAACCAGGGAACCCGGGAATGCCTAACACCTTCTCCCGGGTTAACAGAATTCCTTACCTGGATTTCTGATTCGCGGACTGATAACAGAGTCATAATCTCCTCGGGTCGGGACTTAACCGGTGACTTGGGACACCATTAATTTCCTAAGTGGCGACTCTGAAAATTTAATAATAAATCCCGTTCCGATTGTCACTTCAAGTTGGAAATAACTCCCTTTATTATATTGTATTATAAAAGGAGGTGTGACACCTTTCTTGACCGTTTGACCAAAAAGCGACCACCTTTGGTCGCTATATTTGAAAATAAGTAAATAAAATAACCCTAATTTTTTTCTGTTTTATATTTATATATATATATATATATATATATACATATATATATATACACTATATACTCAAAAGAGACCAAAGTTGGTCGCCTTTTGGTCAAACGGTCAAAAATGGCGACCAACTGTGGTCGCTACTTGGNAGTACATATATTATATATATGAGCTATATTCGATACGGTATTACCTAATACACTTATACTTAGTGCATAATATAGCGTAAGTACATATATTATATATATATAAGCTGTATTCGATACGGTATTACCTAATACACTTATACTTAGTGCATAGTATAGCGTAAGTACATATATTATATATATATAAGCTATATTCGATACGGTATTACCTAATACACTTATACTTAGTGCATAATATAGCGTAAGTACATATATTATATATATATAAGCTGTATTCGATACGGTATTACCTAATACACTTATACTTAGTGCATAGTATAGCGTAAGTACATATATTATATATATATGAGCTATATTCGATACGGTATTACCTAATATAATACACTTATACTTAGTGCATAATATAGCGTAAGTACATATATTATATATATAAGCTATATTCGACACAGTATTACCTAATACACTTATACTTAGTGCATAGTATAGCGTAAGTACATATATTATATATATATAAGCTATATTCGATACGGTATTACCTAATACACTTATACTTAGTGCATAATATAGCGTAAGTACATATATTATATATATATATATATATATATATAAGCTATATTCGATACGGTATTACCTAATACACTTATACTTAGTGCATAATATAGCGTAAGTACATATATTATATATATATAAGCTATATTCGATACGCTATTACCTAATACACTTATACTTAGTGCATAATATAGCGTAAGTACATATATTATATATATATGAGCTATATTCGATACGCTATTACCTAATACACTTATACTTAGTGCATAATATAGCGTAAGTATATATATATTATATATCTAGACACACACGCCCACTTCGTAGTACTATTCATCCCTTGTATTACAAAAGTATTAACGACTTACATTTATATTATTTACATTGTAAATACAAAAGTGATTTTTAATTTTGACCATATAGAGACCAACTTTGGTCGCTAACTGTAAATGAATTTAGTTTAGCGACCAAAGTTGGTCACTAACTGTACATGAATTAAATTTAGCGACCAAATTTGGTCATTAAATTTTAATCAGATTTATTTATATTTTATAAAATATTTAAATAAATAATAAAAATTATTAAATGTTAGAACTGGGTCCCACCTTGGCGACCAACATTGGTCTCTATTTCATTAAGCGACCAACTTTGGTCGCTAACTTTTGAATTATATTTATTTATATTTTATAATTTATTTTAAATAAATATATATTTATTAAAATATAATAACTGGATCCCACTTTAGCGACCAATGTTGGTCGCTATCAACTTATCCTTCAGTTAGCGACCAACTTTGGTCGCAAGTTTTAAATTATATATATTTATATTTTATAAGTTTTATAAAATAATAATAAAATTATTAAAAAAATTTATGTGGGTCCCACTTTAGCAACCAACATTGGTCGCTAATATCAGTATATCTTTGACCAAGCAAGTCTGACCAGTCCAGTCAACAGTTTGACTAAATTTGCGGCTAAATAGCGACCAACTTTGGTCGCTAAAGTATTTCAAATATTTTTTTTATTATTTTCGGCAGTTTGGCGACCAACTTTGGTCGCTTTTTTTGACAGACCAAATTTGGTCGCTAATCTTTGGTCGCTTTTTACAGGAATTCTAGTAGTGAGGATAGAATGTACGCAGACCTTACACCTGCCCCCGAGGGGATAAAGAGGCTGTTTTCGGGAGACCCTCGGCTCAGAGACAATAGATCTGTGACAATAAAACCCGAAAAATAATATCAGCAACGTGAGAGACAACAAATAAATGGAAAAGCAATAACACAAATATTATGCAAAAGTGTGAAAACACAACATAAATCGCTAGCAGGGCTAGACGAAACACTATCATACTCGTCGGTACAAAGAGGGAAACCGGGACAAAGGGGAAAATCGCTCGACTACCCTTAACCTACAACCCTAATGCTCGACCTCCACATCTTCCTATCAAGAGCCATGTCCTCGAAAATTTGGAGCCGCGCCATGTCCTGTATGATCACCTCGGCCCAATACTTCTTAGGCAACCCTCTACCTCTTCTCGTACCTGCCAAAGCCAACCGCTCACCCCTCCTAACCGGGGGATCTAGGCTTCTCCTCTGCACGTGTCCGAACCATCTAAGACGCACTTCCCGCATCTTGTCACCCACCGGAGCCACGCCCACCCTCTCCCGAATATCTTCATTCCTAATCTTATCCAGCCTAGCGTGCCCACACATCCATCTCAACATCCTTTTTCGTCTTATGATGGCGCGATAGAAAATAGATATCTCCTTTGTTTAGGAAAAGTTCACATCATAATTGCTTAATGATAGTGATAATTAAACTATAATTAGCCAAACAAAAGTTTGTATTAAAGGCATTGCAAGTTGGCAAGGCAATGAGGCATATGACAGGATTTTGTTAGGTCCCATTGAACAAGGCAAAGACAATAATAGTACGACCAATGCAGTGTGTTTTTGCTTTGTCTCACATGATTATTGTGTTCACGCTTACTATGGGCAAAAATCTGCATACGGCTATAAAGAGAATGTGAAGTTGACATAATCGGAAAGTCTCCATTCAAAGTTTTTTATATCCCAGACTTACTGATCCGACTAATTTGAATTCGTGATAGGTAGACTCATATTAAGGGGTAAAATGCTCACTATCAATAAATTATTAATATTCTCAAAGGCTCAAGCCCAAAATTTTAACTATTTTCAACTATCCACTACAGCTCTCTGTGTGGTCTATTCAAAGTGTTGGATTATGAACAAAGAAAGAAAGAAATGCCAGTGGACAGCATGGGGTATTTGCCAGACAAGGAGTTAAGGAAGAATAGAAAGAGGTCGACTTTGGAACCTTGACTATGCTTTTCTTGCCTAACAAGATCTGGCTCTCTTTAAGCAATTAGCTTTCTCTTTAACTCCTTGCCACGTTAAATAATAGTATACAATTATCACATAATAATAATAACAATAATAATAATAATAATAATAATAATAATAATAATAATAAAAAATTAATATCATTTAGAGTCTGTTTAAAAACTCATGTCTAATTACGTATAATTACTATGTTAGTAATTATACACCCTGATAATTACAAAGTATAGTAATCATTATATCCAATTACACACCAACTCAATTCCTATGCACTTTCCAAAAATGTTAAGAATAAAACAATCGCATATCCCTTAAGTTGCAGCAGACATGAATGCTCTATGTCATTCAAGCTCTTAATAGAATAAAAAGGGAAAGCCTAAAAATTACAAAAAGGAAATATCATGTTGATACATTTTGATTGGTATAACCACCTCGATTACTTTTCTATGACAAACACTAACGGAAAAAAAAAAAAGAAAGAACAAGAAGCATAATGATTTATTGTTATCTGATCTCACACAATCATTGCTTAAAATAACCTAACCATTTTCGTACTTTCCCACCAAAAAGATAGATTTAAGTTATATACTCTTCTAAGTTAACTTTATATATAGTATGTTTTTATTTTTTTATAAAGATAGTGTTCAAATCAGCTTGCACGCATCTTGATTATTCAACTGGATACATATTTTTTATCAACACATGTATCAGGTATTTCTCGCCCATCAAAACTTGGGAATGAAAAGAAATCATTCACGTGATGTGTTTTTTTATCTTTGCTGGAAATTGATATAAAAGATTGTTATTTTATATTCGGAAAAGGGTCAAATATATCTCTTTACTATCAAAAATTGTTTAAATCTACCCTCCATTATACTATCCATTTTAAAATTATCCTTGCCGTTATACTTTTAGATAAAAAAGGCCCTGGGTCTAATGGCTGAGACACGTGGCATGCTAGTAAAGTGTAAAACCCAACCCAATTAAAATACTCGGTCCTTTAAAAGGTTTTAACCCATGTACCCGACCCAAAATCCTTCACTTAAAATCAGTTTCACCATCTTTCACCCGAACTTATCGCCGTCGACCGTTCTCAGCCGCCTTAGTATACCTCCACCTTCGGATAGATATTTAAGTATATTGACTAATCACCTGGATGTTTGGGTTTAGAATCTTGAATTCTCAGTTAGAATTAGCAGTGACATACATCACACTAGGCAAGTTTTTTACCGCCACCACCACCATGGCTGCTTTCTAAGAACTTGGGAAGTTCAAAAACTTCAGCTTTAGTAATTAATGAACAAAGTTCTACGATTCTAACCTTTTTGTCCCCAAATGGGTTTGCACTTTTGCATCAATTTTATCCAACCCATTCTTCACAATCAATGACTACATTCAACCACAATTTTTAATTTTCAATTTAATCAGATTATAATACAAAGAAACCACAACATAGATTTTTCAAATACTAATGAACACTAATTCCATATTTTCAAGACCCAAAACATTGAGTCCAGCAGACTTGAGAACTTGGATATCTCCTTGTTATCAAAAGCTTACAAGTGTACTTTGTTCTTATTGAATTCTCTGTTCACTTTTTGAAACAAAAGAAATCGCACAAACTCCAATATGCACCAGACGGACTCGAATTTCACCCATAGCTTCTAATCAACTTTATTAATTTTTATTATTTGCAAAGAAGGAGATGACTTAAATGGCTAATGGGTCGTAGAGGCTTCATTTGTCATAATTATTGTATATGGAATTATTTTTCCACCGTCTTCGCCGGTGAAGGAAATAGTTAAAAAGTAAAGTAAAGGGGATAAAAGAACTCACTGTTTGAACAAGAAAGGATGAAGGGCGGGTCGGGTAGGTGAGCTTGACCGAGGTAGATTAAATTGGGCATGAATCTTTTAATATGGAACTGACACGTGGCTCTCCGTTAAAAATAAGGGTAAATTTGTTTCATAGTATAACGGTAGAGTTTGAAATGACCAAATAATATAACGGAGGGTAGATTTAAATAATTTTCGATAGTAAGGGAATATATTTAGCCCTTTTCCGTTTTATATTTCAGATGTCCACGTCAGACTTGCTATGAAAAGTTAATTACATACTGTTGTAGGTTGAATCTAATCCTTAAACGTAGAAACTTTATGCACCATCAATTCAAAATATTTAAGCTTAAATTAAGTATCCAAATCCTGATTAAAAAATAAAAAGTGTCCACTCTCTAATGGTTCTAATCCAATTAATTAAATCTTGTGACATACAACCACCCAAATTAGTACACTATTTAAAACCAATTCTAGACAGATGGGACCATCATGTCCTCCTTGAGGAAGACCACAAATAACCCATTAGGTCCAACACTTAATCCCCACATAAAAGTCCAACCTTTGGATACACAAAGTACAACTCACGAATGCAACAGCTCTACCTTTTGTTCACTGTTTATATACACGTTTTCCGTTGGATAACGACACAACATGAAATGAAATGTTGACGGCGTCACGTCCTTCTATAAATTCCTCAACACTTGCCACGAGCTGTTACCTCCCTCCGGCTCCATTCTATATTTACATATATTTCTTAGATTTTTCTGCTTCCCTTTGCTATATGTTAACGTAAAAACGGAAGCTGTGAATCTGAAATTTCCCGTTTTCAACTGCTTCAGAATCTCCACATTGATCGTCGGCGTAAGATTTGCCGTATTTCTACTAAAAATTAATGCCAGGGATTCTTCGCTCTTCTCTTTTATTTGATTTGATTTGATTTGATATCTCTGGGGATTTGCTTAATGATTTTCCCGTCTATTTTCTCTTAATTATTTGATCCAAATATGTAACAAGAACAGAGCAAAGCAGATTATTGCTCTGGAAACCATTTCACCAGTGGGTTTCAGCTGATTATCAACTCCAGTAGTCGTTTGAGGTATGAAATTTTTCTGTTTCTCATATTTCTTCTTTTTTTAATTAATGTATTCGATTCGATTTTTTTCAAGTCTTCCCAAGTTACATATATAATATTAAAAAATGAATAAGAAAAATTTTCGACTAGTGCGCACTAATTTATCATATTCTTTAATTTGCGCACTAGTGAGATATTGTTTACTCCGGCTTAATGGTCTCTTTGTTTTACCAAATGGAGATCAATGTGATATTCTCAACTAAGACTCAGGTATGTTATCCATAATAAAAAAAAGTTCAACTAATTAATTTCCATATGGTAATTTTTGAATATTAAGCTTTAGTGTTGTTACTTCAAAAGTTGGAGTGTTGGACTAGTGTTTTAAAAGGCAAGGGCGTGAGTCGGGACGTTTTACTTAATATGTGGGGACATAAGCCCCATGAATCTTTAATTTTTTAATTTATGAATTAATAATATAGCAATATAATACAATAAAATATAAATGATACATTATAAGTTCAAGAAAACTAAAAAGAATTAATGAAACTCATATAAAATAAAATATTTAGCATGTTTTAAAAGTATAAACAATAGTACAATATTGTTAAAGTTACTATGAAATATAAATTAACTACAACCTCTTTACTTTCAAACAATTAAAATTAAAATATCTTGAAAAATATTACTTCTGCATATTTTGTCTCTTTAAAAGTAAATACTCAATAAATTTTATCAACATTGTAATTTAAAATATTACTCCTTCATGAGTAAATATAAAATAATTTTTAAATAGTAAAATAAGAAATATATGATAATTTTGAGAGACAGAGAACTAAAATGTGAAGATCTATCAAGTAAAGATATAAATTTTATTTATCTATTTTTAAAAGAAATATTCAAATGATATTCACCTTCACGATATTCTCAATTAGTAAATATGCAATACTATAGTTCGTTATTTGAGTTATTCACAATTTTTATATTCCTATAGATAAAAAGAACTTTAATTATTCATTTGTTAAAGAATTTTGAGAGTCAATAGTGTAAATTAGTGAATTCAACACATGATTTGCAGAGGAACTGTTAGGCGTGTTCTCAGCGTTGAATGTTAGACGTGTTTAGGGCACACAATTGGGCGTTTGGGGGCGTAAGCCTCATAGAACTAAGCCTCACACATTGAGTCTCGAAGCATTTTGATAGTGCACCGCCCTAGGGCGAGTCCCAAAAAAAGCCTTGTAAAACACTGATCTTGAACCGCCAAATTATCTTATGTGTTTGTTTTGGGTTTGATGGTTTTGTTAACGTGTTACTTAGTGGAATAGTATAGCAGGAATTTTTTCGTTTTTCTAGTCGATATACATAAATATTTTGTTATGATTAGGTTAATCGGTGTCTACAAAGAGTAGGGAATTGTTAAATAGTTTGTCCATTGAATGGCCGCTTTCAGAGGTCGACAACTGCTGGTTCATCTGTAAAGCGATTGGTCATTCATTCTCCAGACCAGAATTCCCATCTTTCCCATTCCAACTTCTACTCTGCAGAGCTGCTGCCATATATATTCCTTTTCTCTCTCTCTCTCTCTCTCTCTCTTGTCTCTACTTGCTTTAGTTTCTCTCTCCATATTGATTGATATATGTATGTATTAGTGTACGTACGTATACATTGAGTATGGAAAGGAAAATATATAAAAGGGGCTTATTGTAATGAAGAATGACGACGATCATGAATATGTGTCAGAAACTTCCGTTCTAGTCTCTACTGTCTACTCTCTCCTTCCCAAGTTGTGTGGCAGGCATGGAATTTTAAAATAATATTATTTTAAAAAAAATTATGATATAAAACTAATTACTATATATTTTTTTATAATTATAAATCATCTCATTTTGAGACGATGAAAATTTTAAAGTTATATCAAATAAAAAATTATAATATATTATTTTTAGGATAGACTAAAAATGAAAATATAACACATAAGTCTTTTGATTTTGAGCATTCAATACATAAGTTGCCACCTAAATTTTTCCACACACGTTTAAGAGGCAACTAATATTTTATTTTTCCAATTAAGTTTTCTCTACGTACTAACAGAGTAAAAGTTTTACGTAAAAGATTTTTAAAATTTTGAACATGGGTCAGTAAAAAGATTATCCTTTGATTTGGAAGATGATTTCAGTAAACTTACCTTTTAATATATGTCCAATTTATTGTCCTTTCTCTTTAGTTTCCACCCAAATGTCAATATTGCCATTTTTGAACAAGTCAACGTACGTAGTGGTCCAAATTTTCAAAAATGTTTTCCACCCAAATGTCAATGAAGTGGGATAGCAGATTAATTACCAACTTGTAGAATTATTTTTTAGTTCACATTTTAACCTAAAACTTCAACGGATCAATTTGAATTTTCTTTATCCAGCTTTTCTTTATTAGGAAATAATATCATTTGCTATGAATGTTTTTACCTTAAAAGATTGTGAGTGAAAATAAATGCATATCCTCCCAATATCTCGTTGTAATATTCAAAAGCATTACTCTATATTGTCATTAAAGGAAAGTTTATTATCTGAACTGATCTTGTCAGCATAACACACAAAATGAATATCACAAAATCAGTGTTATATAATGATTGGTTATTTATGTTTGATGATTCGTTAGTATTTTTCATTTGCAGTTAGAAGAAGAGAGGAGAATAACTTACTCCTATATAGAGATGGAGTAGAAGAGAGGAACAAATTAAAAGAAAAGAGAAAATGTTGACATGTATCACATGTAAGCAAAAGGTGGAAGATGATGGTGGAGAAGAAGGTCCCAATACTAAAGATTCTGTCAAAAGTCTGACGGCTCAGGTTCTACTCATCCTACATATCTTGAGGACAATCAAACAGTTATATATATATATCACTCATGTTTTAGACAAGACAAGTGCTGTTTCTGTATTAAGCTATGATTCTTTTGGGGGATAATAGTAGTGTTTGGACCAGTTTACACACACTTCGACTATCCATATACTTGCTATCTAAGTACTTAGTGAATTTTCCCACTAAAGCTTAAGCATATTGAAGAAATCACCTAACGTTTTTGTCTCTACTGAGATCTGATATTTCTTGTGCATCATCTTATTAAGAACCCATTTTACTCATTGTGTACAGCTTGAGAATTACTACTCTATATCTTATTATGAACATTTGATTTTAATCATTTGCAGATAAAGGATATAGCATTGAAAGTCTCGGGTGCTTATAGATGCAAGTCAAGTACGCCCACAAGCAGTTACAAGAAAGGGCATAGACCATATCCGTATCCATATCCATATCCAGATTTTGATGCAATCTCAGAGGGAGTTTGTTACCATTACCAAACAGGGAGTTCAAATTCAACTCCAGCTTGGGATTTTACGAGTACCGGTCATCTCCAAACACCAGCTAGACCTGATTCAAGATTAGCCGGAGAATTAAGTGGTGATGTGGTGCTAGAAGAAGAGGATGCTAAAGAGTGGACAGCACATGTGGAGCCTGGCATTCAGATTACTTTTGTTTCTCTCCCTCGTGGTGGAAATGATCTTAAAAGAATCCGCTTTAGGTATCTATTCGTCATCTCTCGCTCCCTCCTTTTCATTTTTTATGGTAGCATTTGACTGAGTGCGGAAGTTAAGAAAGAACGAAAGAGTCCTGACACATATCGAAAGTATCATTAGAACTTGTGGCCTTAAACATTTCTATAGTTATAAGAGCATGTCGTTAAAAGTAAAATGAGAAGTTTAAAGTGAAATAGTTTCCGAATTTGGATATGTATCGTTCTTTTTTTAAATGGAGTAAGAAGGAAAGAGTATCACATAAATGGAAAAGAGGAAGTATCAAAGAGTATGGGAAACATGATATGTAAACATTTTTATTTGCATGATGCTAATAAATGGGTAATGAAGATTGATATAACTAATCCCAACTAGCTTCGTATTGAGGCATAGTTGTTATTTTTTGTTAAATGATTATTTTATCATTTAGACGTTAATTTGACTCGTTGTTTTAATTTGAAGTCGTGACATGTTCAACAAATGGCAAGCTCAAAGATGGTGGGGTGAGAATTTTGACAGGATTATGGAGCTTTATAATGTTCAGAGATTCAATAAGCAAGCTCTTAGCACTACCTCACAGTCTGAAGATGGGGTATGCCAGCTTCACCTTCTTGCAATTTATTTACTTAACTGCAGCATTGACCTCAATGTTAATCTTGATCATCCATTATAATAAGTCCATGCAGATTAGTTCAAATTATGTTCATGAACAGCCACAGTACATCAATGCTTCTACATTCCTAGTATAAAACTTATGTTGCTCGGCTCCTCCAAAAATGTCGTCATACCCGTGTCACGTCCTCCAAAGATGTATTATTTTTGGAAAATCCGACACCGGTGCAGCAGCATGTTTTGGAAGATTAGAGCAACATAGCATAAAACCACTTAAGGCGAATATAACTTGAGTTGTTCAACTTGTATAAGAATATGATCACTAGCTGAAGTAGCGAGCCAAGTACCTCCATTACTTTGTTAATTAGCCACTCAGATTTGGAATAATTATCAACGCAACATGAAGCAAGCACAAGTTAATGAAATTTAAGGTCTTTTTATGCAGAGAGATTCAAATTATTCAAGGCTTGGTTCTGCAAGGGAAAGCCAACAATATAACGGCGGATCAAATGCTTATGCCTCTGGTTTCACCAAGGGTAGTGAGATGTCATCTATGGAGGCGTCAAGGACGACAACTTCCTCTAGGGACGAGGCTTCAATTTCTGTAAGTAATGCTAGTGACATGGAGCCAGAATGGATAGAACAAGATGAACCTGGAGTTTATATAACCATCAGACAATTAGCTGATGGTACTAGAGAGCTAAGTCGTGTCAGATTCAGGTATTTCAAATTCTGCTGTGCCATATTCGTTCTCCTGCCACATAAGATGAAGCATAAGAATCTGGTGTAAACTGTAAACATTTCTGTGATTAGTCCTTTCTGCTACGGTGCTACCTAATAAAAAAAGACATCAAATGAGAACCACCTCTTTATATCTACGTTTGTTTTTATAAATCTGTTTCATGCTTTCCTCATAATATATTTTACAATGCATCAACTTTGCTAAGTTGGTTTTCATTTCACTTTCCTTTTTTTCCCCTTTTAAGTGAATAATGATCTTCACTTTACTTTGGGATATTTTTCCATTTGTAGTATGTTGGTACGACATAAATCATTTCTGCTACTCCTTTTTCAAAGAGTCTGGACAAGTTTGCATGTAATGGATCATCTTTTAGGATTTCTCAAAGGATACTTACTCAAATTTGTGCTGAACCTAGATATGTGTCTTTGCAATTTCAATTGATATTTTTCTAACTTTTTTCTTCAAATACTCAGGAGTGAAAAATTTGGGGAGGAGGACGCGAAGCAGTGGTTGGAGCAGAACTGGGAGAGAGTACGAGCTCAATACCTTTAGATCGCGATTTCCATATTACATTGTCAGCATTGTCCACAACATCTCAGGATAATCAAAATGGAATACTTTGCCATCCTGGAAGCAAAGTTAAAATCACCTTCCAATTAAATTGTGGTGGCAAAAGAGATTAAACAAGGTTCCTACTGAATGTATATAGTGTCCACTGGGGAATGGCTTTGTTCCACAGGGCTTCAAGAATTTTCGTGGCATTTCTTGATCTTTTATTATACATGACTTTGCCATACCCATTTCTTCCTTGTTTTGCCTTTCAGTTTTTTCAATTTAGGCCTTGATGGATATGCTGATTTTTTTTTCTTGGAATTGTTGATGGATGTTTGAATCTGTTACCAAGTCTCGCTTTCCTTTGCAACTTCTAGTGGAAAGGCTATGTGGAGCAAACATTCATATAACAACTAAACCATATTGTGCACAAGTCCACAATATCACCAAAACAAAACAAACTGAAAAGGATGAGAAATCTTCATCCTACAACTTTCCTTCAATGGCTTCTTCGAGGAAGAATATCTTGTGAATGGTCAAGGAACAAGTTAGCTGTTGTACCCTTCGGGGTTGCCCAGTTGGTAGGGAGGGTCGTCATTCATATGGATGACCTGGGATAGAATCCCCCCTCAATGCCTTCTGGGGTGAACCTGTCGTACAGCACTTGCCTAGTACAGTTTACATCCCCTCTTTGGTTTGCAAGCTATTACACAGGGGAGGTTTACCCAGTGCGTACAAAGTGCTCACCCGAAGGGCAGAGACTGTGGCAGCAATTCTAGCGGGAGTTTCCCCCTCTTACAAAAAAAAAAAAAAGTTAGCTGTTGTACCTTCTCTGACTTTCTCTTTACTTGTTCTTTCAACATTTTCAACTATTATATGCCATGTTTCCCTTTGAATCCAATAGAATACAATACTCAGAGCTTTTCTCTCCTTTGTTTTTACATTGGTAGCGGAGGTTCGTGCCTATTGGAGTATATTATCATCCAATTGACGAGGTTTATTTATCTCAAATTGTCATTATTCGATATGGAGAATCAAATTTTTTACCCACAGAGCTTCAAGCTAAATAGTGAGATTACAAGCATCAAAGCTATTAAAATCATAGAATGACCACCACCTACATACATCAAAATAATCAGTATAACTATTAATCACGTACCCCATTGCAGATCAACACTTTAGAAATCTCAACAAAAGTTTATTTCACAACATATTTATTAGTCGACGGACGAAAAGCATGGTTTATTCTGTTTAACATTCCACTATACTTGATATTACAACATCGAAAGTTGCAGCACATTTCACCATGAGATGAAATACTCGGGCATATGCTCAAAATGACAACCCGGGAGCACCGACCCTATCGCGAGGAATCAGCCGCAGTTCAGAGCCATGTTTAAGAAAGACATTACCTGAAAAGCAATTTGAGTTGAAAAGAAAAATTATAACACCAGATATAACCAGATTGGGTGCAGAAAGGTGAACAGCATCGGCGAATAAGATTACTTAATCCCGTCAGGATTAAAAAACAAACTCTCCGGGTTACGACAGCTAAGGAGAAAGACGTCAAGAAGTTCCACTTTACGAGTGCATGCAATAGTAATTAAAGATAATATGCACTGCACTGTTAAAAGAATGTAAACATGGAGACAGCCAAGTAAGCAAATAAGAACGTTGGTCTGAAACACAAGTAAGCAATAGGCCTTCAAGAAGCAAATTACTTGGTAATTAGGCAGGAATGGATAACACGTCAGAAGTAGAGTTTTTCTCAGCAATTGCCAAATACACTTGTGACCACTTATCAGTTACTCCCAAGATCTCCAGTCTTGGCTTTAGGGACACAAACAAACAACTTCATCGAAATATCCAAAAGGGAAAAGAAAAAAGAAAGCTAAAACAGACCCCTATTAATATAAATGCAAACACAGAACATTGCCAGAGTTTAGAAGAATCTCTTTTGAAAAACTCGGGCATAGAATTATTCTATATGACAACATGAACTCAGATTTCTCTTGCACTTGTAATATCCACAAAATTCTATACACAATATCTGAATCCTACACAGATCAGAATTTATACAACATTTTCTCCTTACTTCACCACCTTTGAAAGAAGAGTGAAGCATGAAAAGGCATTGTAAGAGTAATGTTTCTTCTTAGTTGGCAAGACTGCATATCCTGACCTATATTTCCTAAATGCACAATAACATTTTCGAGGTGTAGTGGCACGACATAGGGATCGTAGGTGGCAGGAAGGACTAGAAATAGAAAGGTCTGATTTTGCTTCTGAAAGTGTTTAGAGAAAGAGGCTTGACGTCAAATTGCTCATATCAAAGTTATAGGATTGACTTGGTGGGAAAAAATTGCAGGATTAAAGAACTTTACCGGACAGTAAAAGTTCTGCAAAGGATTGCAAGACTTGAGGCACTCAGACTACGAAGCTTAGCAACATAAAGGGAGAAACAAAAGTCTTTTCCACCAATATATGCACCGAAAAGTCTCACCAACTTATGAACTACGGAAGTCAAAAAGTCAAACTTTCCAAATGGATCCAGGTTTCATCAATCACCAAGCCAAAATCAATTCAAAAAGTAAGGTCACTTACAAATGAAGGACGGAGCCTCTTGGTATATATTACAAAAAGAAAAAGAAAAAAGTATTTTTCTAGCACGAAGTGCTGCATTTAAGGTCTAATATGCATATCCTTGCAGATCAGAACCCTTTCCTTTTTTCTTCTATATCTTTAGGTCAGTCTCACAACAGACATAGAATTAGGTATAAATTCAAGTTAACAGGCATGAAGCTCACTTAGATAATTCCCATAGAACAGGTAAAGAGTTTGCAAAGTACTCGTACCAACAAATCATAATCTAAGAGGGTTTCAATTACACTGAATGAGGTCAGGGACCATAGTTCACGCAGAAGTATAAACCAACTGCGAAGGATGGTCCTGCACATCACTGTCATGGTTGATACATTAGTAGCCTCCTAATACATACTGATCGTATGCATACCCAGAAGATGGATGAGTGCAGTATTGAGGAAAATGAGTGGATTCATTTTAAATTCCAAGTACGAGAACCTTGAGCCAGGATATTCAAGAAAAAGAAAATAACTCTCAGGCGGTTCACACACGAATAAAAGATCGAGGAGAAGATGTTGGGAGCTGGCAAGGTAAATATGCAACATGGAGAGCGACAAGCAAGCTTGCTCAGTTTGAAGATGCTTTCTATGTCCCATTTTATATGATGGTATTTAATTGGATAAAAAGTTTAAAATGATTTTTTTAAACAGATGGGACAAGAAGTTTAAAATGTTAATTTCAATTAAATACTAGTATAGTCGTAAAAGAAGATACTATGGTTGAAACTTATCCTGTTGAAGAAAACAATGTGTCAGTTTATTCTAGCACTTCTAAAATTATATACTGTAATATTGAAAAGAAAAGGAACGCCAAACTATTTGAATTAGAATTGCATGCTTTAAGTCTTTGACAAAAAGCTTATTCTAGCACTTCTCATTATAAACTTAGCTTATTGGAATTGTTATTGACTATTGATTCTTGACTACTTTCAATTCTTTGTTACTCTTCATCAACACTGGTAGGCAACTTCGTAACAACTCTACTTATCCACACCCAAAAAAATGCTATGTTTGTAACAACTCATTTACTGTCATAAACTTCTTTAAATTATTCACAACTCCCAATTCCTAGATTATGTGACCTTTTTTAGTGCACTAGATTTCTCACACGCGTAGGGAATAAGTTATTCACAACTCCCAATTCCCAGATTGTTTATCATTCATAAAACAAATAAGCATTACAAGCCAAGTAACATACAGGAGGTAACTGTAAAATATTCAATGCAAAGTGTAAACTTACCAGCACTTTGCTGTGGATTAATCCCCACTCCATCTGCAAAATAAGATAAAAAGGAAAGAAAAATAGAGTCAAAACATTGCTTACATTCAGTAAAAACTCATGCCTTTTCTTATAATACTAGCAATAAGTGAAAAACAAATTCCAAATTGTTTTTGCTCCCAAGTTCTCATGAGACTAATGAACAGAATATCTTAGAAAAACAAAAAAAGAAAAAAAAATACAAGAGATACTTTTCTTATAATGGTGGTGTCTCGTCAGCTACCTCCACCAAATACTGGATAACTCTGTTCACAAAAATTAGAAAGATGGGAAGAAATAACCTAATGTATTTCTTTCCACTGAAATTTGAACCTGACACCTAATAGTACTCTACCAACTTCATTGGCAGTAGGCTACACTTTGGGTGCTAAAAATTGCTTTTCCCTTCGCCGCATATAAGGAAAAAATATTTATCTTCTCAATCTCAAAATCATGAGCCGAGGGTCTATTGGAAACAGTCTATCTATCCTCACTCACAAGGTACGGCTAAGGTCTGCCTACACACTACCCTACCCAGACTCCACGGTGTGGGATAAGATTAGGTATGTTGTTGTTGTTGTTGTTGTTGCTTCTCAATCTCAAAAATCAATTTTCTCAAATAAGAGCCTTTTTTTACTAAGGTGAATTACAGTACCAGACCCCTAGTGTTAGATAATCCTTAATTATATAAAATAGAAATATTATGGAGCAAAACAGGCATTTATGATATTGAGGATTCATACAGTAGACCACATCGCGTAGTAGTTGTTGTTGCCGTGAATTACAGTATCAGATTATATAAGATTATTAGTAAAACTATGTAATGTTGAATCATTAGATCATTAGAGAAGTTTACCATTAGTGATAATGGCGCTAGTTTGTGGAGGAACTTTGAATTCCTCGGCAGCAAATTTGAGGACAGCTGTGAATGGAGCAGCTTCTGGAACGCTAAAACTGAAAAACAAAAAAGGTGAAAGAAAGAACAAAGAGAAAAGAGAAAATCAGAAATCAGAAATCAAAATAATACAGACACTTTGAAGGGCAATTTGGGATCGGAAGTAAGAGTGACTTTGAAGGAAACTTTTCCTCCACCACCACCAGCACCGCCGCCGCTCGCCATTTTTGCTCTCGGAGAAAGCGTTACGGGATTAGAGAATCGGGGATTTTACAGGCGTTGTAAATAAGCAAGTCCAGCACAGCGTACCACGTTGCTCTTTTGTTCTAACAAGGAAAACGGTATTAGTTTCACTTTGACACTTAGAAATTTAAGGGGTCGTTTCGTTATTCCAGAATTAATTATTTTAGGATTAGTTATTTTAGGATTAGTTATTCTAGGATTATATGAATAAAATAAAAATAATATTACAATTCTGAAATAATTGTTCTCGGGATTAGTAATTTTATCCACCAAAAGTGAGATAAACTCATCTCAAATTTAAACCGAAATTAATTATTGTATCTCTCACACAATAATAAATATCTTATATAGAAAAAATATATAAGATGCACCTCGAATTTATCCTGAAAAATCGATTTTTAGCTCAATCTTTATGGACATTTTTTTCCTATCCTATACTTATCCATGTTGGGTTTGTTATTAATAAATAATAATAAAAGAGGTGTGAATGGAAAATAGTGGGAAAAGAAATGGAGGGAGGTGAAATTTTGAATGAGTTCATTTCATTTATGCACTTTGTTCCTCATTGGTAGAAGAAAAAAAAATCTTTGTGTATATAAAGAGAAGCTCATCTTTTAGCTCTTAAAGAGCTAAGAAGAAGGCAAGCCTCGCGCCGTCGTCGTCGCTCGGCTCGGCTTCGGCTTCGGGCCGGCTTCGGCTTCGGCTTCGAAAAAGATTGATTGATTAATATTTTTGGACAAATTTTTTTTCAAATATTTAATTAATTAAATTAACTAAAGAAAATTCAATCCGAAATAACTCATGACCCGTGACCCGGTCAGGTCCGGCCCGTTTTTCTTTCCCGGATTATTTTAAATCTGTTTTATATTTCCCGCAATATTTTGAACAGCCATGGCTGTTCTGAAACAGTGTCACACCTGTTCCAACAGCTATGGCTGTTCTGAAAGGGTTCAAACCTCTTCAGAAACAGCACCAAGTTGGCTATAAATATACCTTCAAATCCCAGAATATTTATTTACGAAATTTTCTGATTATCTTCTTCTTCTTCTTCTGCACTAAAATTCCAGTGTGTTTTGCTGCCATCGAGTGGTTCGCTGATCATCGGCGTTTTTGTTACCACTCCGGTGAGTTAAATCGTTCTATCCTGGGAGGATATATTCCAGAACCTCGGGTACTTGAGGGGAATAATTTTCTTAAGGACACACTGTGTATTCAATGGGCTTGATTTGTTCCTACAACATTTTCAGAATTTATTTTGAAGAAATTTATTGTTTTTCGGAATTAAATTTCTACTAACTTTCTGTTTCTATTTTTTAGAAAGATTATTATTTAATTTATTTACAGCAATACAGATTGATAACAATCTTAAGGAAATTAATTTATTATATTCTGTCTGGATTTTACTATTCTGATTTGAAGATATAAAACTTCATTAGGGTATTGAAATTCAGAAAACGGTTTGAAGAACATAAAAACTTCATCGTTTTTCTGTAAACAGTATATAAAAATATTAGTTGTTTTTTACATATTGTTTATTGATTACAGTATTATTTATTGTTTTGGTTTTTCCATTAATTGATTGATTTCTTCTGTTGTTGACAGTAAGAAATGGCAAATGAAAATGGAAATCATTCTGCGACTGCTGGTGCAACGATGATAGCCTCGTCAAGCCGCATTGTTGTTCCTCCGGCTGAGAAACCGGGGAAATTTTCTGGTACCAACTTCAAAGGATGGCAGCAAAGGGTGTTCTTCTGGCTTACCACACTTGGTATGCAGAAATTCACTAGTGAAGAGCCTCCAGTGCCTGCTGCGGACATACCGGATAATGAAAAGTTCATGGTTGTTGAGGCGTGGAAGCAGGCAGATTTTCTTTGCAAAGGCTATATCTTAAGTGCTTTAGAAGATGACTTGTACAATGTGTACAGTGCAATGAATACTTCGAAAGAATTATGGGACGCACTAGAGAAGAAGAAGTACAGGACAGAAGATGCATGCTTGAAGAAGTTCGTGGTTGCCAAGTTTCTAGACTATAAAATGATAGACAACAAAACTGTGGAAACCCAAGTTCAGGAGCTTCAACTTATTTTTCACGACCTTATTGCTGAAGGTATGGTCGTGAATGAAAGCATTTCAAGTAGCTGCTATGATTGAAAAATTGCCTCCTTCGTGGAGAGATTTCAAGAACTATCTGAAGCACAAACGCAAAGAAATGAAGTTGGAAGATCTTGTGATACGTCTAAAGATCGAGGAAGACAACAAAACAGCCGAGAAGAAGTCTCGCGGAAATTCAACGATCATGGGAGCTAATATCGTTGAAGAGACTGCTCCAAAAAGTAAGAAGAGGAAGAGGTCTTCTGGACAAACTAAGGAGCAGAACAAAAAGAAATTCAAGGGCAGCTGCTACAATTGTGGAAAAGTCGGTCACAAAAGCCCTGATTGTCGTCTCCCGTAAAAGGATAAGAAGAAGGGACAAGCCAACATAGTGGAGAAGAATAATGACATTGATGATCTTTGCGCAATGCTTTCGGAATGCAACTTAGTTGGAAATCCGAAGGAGTGGTGGATTGACTCTGGAGCCACTCGACATGTTTGTGCTGTCAAAGAAGCATTCGCGACTTACTCTACTGCTGGTTCGGAAAAAATTTCCATGGGAAATAATGCAACAGCCAAGATTGAAGGTTATGGGAAGATATTCCAGAAGATGACTTCCGGCAAGGTGTTAACGCTCAACAACGTTCTTCATGTTCCTACTATTAGGAAGAATTTAGTTTCTACTTAATTACTTGTAAATAATGGATTCAAATGTGTATTTGTTTCTGATAAAGTTGTTGTAAGCAAGAACGAAATGTATGTTGGAAAAGGCTACCTCATGGAGGGCCTTTTCAAACTCAATGTAGTGGTTGTTGACAGTATGAATAAAATTTCAGCTTCTTCTTATTTATTGGAGTCAAATGATTTATGGCATATTCGTTTAGGACATGTCAATTATAAAACCTTGCGGAAATTAATTAATTTACAAGTATTGCCTAAATTCGAGTGTAATAAATCGAAATGTCAAATATGTGTTGAATCTAAGTTTGTAGAATATCCTTATAAGTCCATTGAAAGGAATTCAAATCCTTTATACTTAATTCATACTGACATTTGCGATATGAAGTCGACACCATCTCGAGGTGGAAAAAAGTATTTTATTAGATATTGTTATGTTTATTTGCTTAATAGTAAGGATGAAGCAATTGAAGCATTTAAGCAATACAAGAATGAGGTAGAAAATCAATTGAATAAAAAGATCAAAATGATTAGAAGTGATCGAGGTGGAGAATATGAATCTCCGTTTGCAGAAATATGTTCGAAATATGGAATTATCCATCAAACTATTGCACGTTACACACCTCAATGCAACGGAATTGCAGAAAGGAAAAATAGGACATTAAAAGAAATGATGAATTCTTTATTAATAAGTTCCGGATTACCACAGAGTTTGTGGGGGGAAGCTATCCTTACAGCTAACCGAATACTCAACAGAGTACCCCACAGCAAAACGCAATCTATTCCATATGAAAAATGGAAAGGAAGAAAACCCAACTTGAATATTTCAAAGTGTGGGGGTGTCTAGCAAAGGTACAGGTTCCTTTACCTAAAAGGGTTAAAATTGGACCAAAAACAATAGATTGCGTTTTCATTGGATATGCTACAAATAGTAAAGCATGTCGATTTTTGGTTCATAAATCTGATAATCCCGAGATTCATGTTAATACGGTAATGGAATCAGATAATGCTGAATTCTTTGAAAGCATCTATCCGTATAAAACTGAAAGCGAGTCGTTAAGTGAAAAACCTAAACGACCTCGGGAAGAACCAAAGGAAAATACTCCAAGTGTAGAAGATCCAAGGCGTAGCAAACGTGAAAGAACATCTACGTCCTTTGGACCAGATTTTGTGACATTCTTGCTTGAAAATGAGCCTCAAACTTTTAAAGCAGCTATGTCGTCTTCTGATTTAGCATTTTGGAAAGAGGCATTCAATAGTGAGATTCAATCAATTTTGGATAATCATATATGGGAATTGGTTGATCTTCCTCCAAGAAATAAGCCTTTAGGTTTGAAATGGATCTTTAAACAGAAAATTAAAGTTGATGGCACTATTGACAAATATAAGGCAAGACTTATTGTCAAAGGTTATAGACAAAATGAAGGCCTTGATTACTTTGACACTTACTCGCCAGTAACGAGGATAACATATATTAGGGTGTTAGTGGCACTAGCGGCTGTGTATGGTCTTGAAATCCATCAAATGGATGTTAAAACAGCTTTCCTAAATTGAGAATTGGAGGAAGAAATTTACATGGAACAACCTGAGGGTTTTCTGGTTCCTGGTAAAGAAAAGAAAGTGTGCAAACTTGTTAAGTCGCGTTATGGACTTAAACAAGCACCTAAACAATGTCATGCAAAATTTGACCAAACAATGTTGGCAAATGGATTAAAATCAACGAGTGTGACAAATGTGTTTACATTAAAAATACTCCAGGCCATGAAGTCATTGTTTGTTTATATGTTGATGACATATTGATAATAAGCAAAAGTATTGCAGATATAAATGCTACAAAGCGCATGTTGGCTAGCAAATTCGACATGAAAGACTTAGGAGTTGCTGATGTGATCTTAGGAATCAGAATTCGCAAGACTCCACAAGGTCTAGCATTATCACAGTCTCACTACATTGAAAAGGTACTTGACAAGTTCAAGTATTTGGATTTCAAAATTGCCAAGACTCCAATTGACGTGAGTTATGCACTTCAAAAGAATGAAGGTGAAAGTGACTCACAACTGGACTATGCAAGAGTATTGGGAAGTTTGATGTATATCTTTAATTGTACGCGACCAGATATAGCATGTGCTATTAGCAAACTGAGTCGGTTTACAAGTAATCCCAATCAAATACATTGGATGGCAATGAAACGAGTTTTGGGATATCTGAAACATACCCAAAATTATGCTTTGCATTATAACAAATATCCTTCCGTGATCGAGGGATATAGTGATGCAAATTGGATCAACGAATCATCTAAAATTAAATCCACGAGTAGATATGTTTTCACAATTGGGGGTGGAGCAGTGTCTTGGAAATCATCCAAACAAACGTGCATCGCCCGTTCTACAATGGAATCTGAATTCATAGATTTAGATAAGGCCGGTGAGGAAGCTGAATGGCTCCGGAATTTCTTGGAAGATATTCCATTTTGGCCCAAACCTTTGGCACCTATATGTATACATTGTGATAGTCAAGCGGCAATAGGTAGGGCAGGGAGCGTTATGTATAACGAAAAATCTCGTCATATCCGACGGAGACACAATACCGTTAGACAACTTCTCTTTAGTGGTGTTATCACAATTGACTACGTAAAGTCAAGAGATAACGTGTCAGACCCACTTACAAAAGGCCTATCTAGAGAGGCAGTTGAAAGATCATCAAAGGGAAAGGGGTTAAAGGCCTAGGACAAGTCATCATGCGGTAACTCTACCTAGCAGACTGGAGATCCCAAGAGCTAGGTTCAAAGAGATCAAACAAAGTTATGAATGACGGTTCAACATTGTCAACTAACTCAATCCATTCTCGTGATGAAGACAATGTTCAAAAACAAGGTAAAGCATTAAGGCTTTTTTGACGAGTCAATAAAGCTTAAAGCTTTTTAATGATTTGCTAAGTCTGGCAGGATATGACTAGATAGTGTGTCTTTAGGATTACACGTTTAGGAATCACCTATGTGAGTGTGAACTGTAAGCCGCTTCAAGGAGAATGCAAGTAAAGGCCCATTCTCTAATCACTCATGAAACCAGGCGGTGTTCATGGCTGAAACAAACACAACCGTGAGAACCATAGATGGTTAAGGATTGATTGTGTGACTTATGTTGTCTAGGTATACAACAAAGCTCCACGGTTCAAAGATATCAAATCTACCGATTGACCGAGTATATCCGATATAAGTTCACTACGGAAAGTTCAAAGGGAAACCTACTTATCCAGATGCAATCAATTCTTGCTTGTAAAACACATACACGTCCGTGCATTCCTTTGAGTTTATAGCCATTCCCCATTCATGTGGGGGATTGTTGGGTTTGTTATTATTAAATAATAACAAAAGAGGTGTGAATGGAAAATGGTGGGAAAAGAAATGGAGGGAAGTAAAATTTTGAATGAGTTCATTTCACTTATGCACTTTGTCCCTCATTGGTAGAAGGAAAGAAAATCTTTGTGTATATAAAGAGAAGCTCATCTTTTAGCTCTTAAAGAGCTAAGAAGAAGGCAAGCCTCGCGCCGTCGTCGTCACTCGCTCGGCTCGGCTTCGGCTTCGGGCCGGCTTCGGCTTCGGAAAAGATTTATTGATTAATCTTTTTTGGACGAATTTTTTTTCAAATATTTAATTAATTAATTAAATTAACTAAAGAAAATTCAATCTGAAGTAACCCATGACCCGCGACCGGTCCGGTCCGGCCCATTTTTCTTTCCCGGATTATTTTAAATCTGTTTTATATTTCCCGCAATATTTTGAACAACCAACTGTTCTGAAACAGTGTCACACCTGTTCCAACAGTTATGGCTGTTCTGAAAGGTTGCAAACCTCTTCAGAAACAGCACCAAGTTGGCTATAAATATACCTTCAAATCCCAGAATATTTACTTACGAAATTTTTTGATTATCTTCTTCTTCTTCTTCTGCACTAAAATTCCAATGTGTTTTGCTGCCATCGAGTGGTTCGCTGATCATCGGCGTTTTTGGTACCAACACTCCGGTGAGTTAAATCGTTCTATCCTGGGAGGATATATTCCAGAACCTCGGGTACTTGAGGGGAATAATTTCTTTAAGGACACACTGTGTATTTAATGGGCTCGATTTGTTCTTACAACGTTTTCAGAATTTATTTTGAAGAAGTTTATTGTTTTTCGGAATTAAATTTCTACTAACTTTCTGTTTCTATTTTTCAGAAAGATTATTATTTAATTTATTTACAGCAATACAGATTGATAACAATCTTAAGGAAATTAATTTATTATATTCTGTATTCTGTCTGGATTTTACTATTCTGATGTGAAGATATAAGAACTTCATCAGGGTATTGAAATTCAGAAAACGGTTTGAAGAACATAAAAACTTCATCGTTTTTCTGTAAAACAATATATAAAAACATTAGTTGTTTTTTACATACTGTTTATTGATTACAGTATTATTTACTGTTTTGGTTTTGCCATTAATTGATTGATTTCTTCTGTTGTTGACAGTAAGAAATGGCAAATGAAAATGGAAATCCTTCTGCCACTGCCGATGCAACGATGATAGCCTCGTCAAGCCGCATTGTTGTTCCTCCGGCTGAGAAACCTGGGAAAGTTTCTGGAACCAACTTCAAAGGATGGCTGCAAAGGGTGTTCTTCTGGCTTACCACACTTGGTATGCAGAAATTCACTAGTGAAGAGCCTCCAGTGCCTGCTGCAGACATACCGGATAATGAAAAGTTCATGGTTGTTGAGGCGTGGAAGCAGGCAGATTTTCTTTGCAAAGGCTATATCTTAAGTGCTTTAGAAGATGACTTGTACAATGTGTACAGTGCAATGAATACTTCGAAAGAATTATGGGACGCACTAGAGAAGAAGTACAAGACAGAAGATGCATGCTTGAAGAAGTTCGTGGTTGCCAAGTTTCTAGACTATAAAATGATAGACAGCAAAACTGTGGAAACCCAAGTTCAAGAGCTTCAACTTATTTTTCACGACCTTATTGCTGAAGGTATGGTCGTGAATGAAGCATTTCAAGCAGCTGCTATGATTGAAAAATTGCCTCCTTCGTGGAGAGATTTCAAGAACTATCTGAAGCACAAATGCAAAGAAATGAAGTTGCAAGTTCTTGAGATACGTCTAAAGATCGAGGAAGACAACAAAACAGCCGAGAAGAAGTCTCGCGGAAATTCAACGATCATGGGAGCTAATATCGTTGAAGAGACTGCTCCAAAAAGTATAATAAGAGCTGAACATCAGATTTTCTTAACAGAATAGGTTGGAAATTCGAAGGAGTGGTGGATTGACTCTGGAGCCACTCGACATGTTTGTGCTGTCAAAGAAGCATTTGCGACTTACTCTACTGCTGGTCCGGAAGAAGAAATTTCCATGGAAAATAATTCAACAGCCAAGATTGAAGGTTATGGGAAGATATTCCTGAAGATGACTTCTGGCAAGGTGTTAACGCTCAACAACGTTCCTCATGTTCCTACTATAAGGAAGAATTTAGTTTCTACTTCTTTACTTGTAAAGAATGGATTCAAATGTGTATTTGTTTCTGATAAAGTTGTTGTAAGCAAGAACGAAATGTATGTTGGAAAAGGCTACCTCATGGAGGGCCTTTTCAAACTCAATGTAATGGTTGTTGACAGTATGAATAAAATTTCAGCTTCTTCTTATTTGTTGGAGTCAAATGATTTATGGCATATTCGTTTAGGACATGTCAATTATAAAACCTTGCGGAAATTAATTAATTTAGAAGTATTGCCTAAATTCGAGTGTAATAAATCGAAATGTCAAATATGTGTTGAATCTAAGTTTGTAAAATATCCTTATAAGTCCGTTGAAAGGAATTCAAATCCTTTAGACTTAATTCATACTGACATTTACGATATGAAGTCGACACCATCACGAGGTGGGGAAAAGTATTTTATTACTTTTATTGACGATTGCACTAGATATTGTTATGTTTATTTGCTTAATAGTAATGATGAAGCAATTGAAGCATTTAAGCAATACAAGAATGAGGTAGAAAATCAATTGAATAAAAAGATCAAAATGATTAGAAGTGATCGAGGTGGAGAATATGAATCTCCGTTTGCAGAAATATGGAATTATCCATCAAACTATTGCACGTTACACACCTCAATCCAACAGAATTGGAGAAAGGAAAAAGCGGACATTAAAAGAAATGTTGAATTCTTTATTAATAAGTTCCAAATTACCGCAGAGTTTTTTTGGGGGGAAGCTATCCTTACAGCTAACCGAATACTCAACAGAGTAACCCACAGCAAAACGCAATCTATTCCATATGAAAAATGGAAAGGAAGAAAACCCAACTTGAAATATTTCAAAGTGTGGGGGTGTCTAGCAAAGGTACAGGTTCCTTTACCTAAAAGGGTTAAAACTGGACCAAAAACAATAGATTGCGTTTTCATTGGATATGATACAAATAGTTAAGCATGTCGATTTTTGGTTCATAAATCTGATAATCCCGAGATTCATGTTAATACGGTAATGGAATCAGATAATGCTGAATTCTTTGAAAGCATCTATCCGTATAAAACTGAAAGCGAGTCGTTAAGTGAAAAATCTAAACAACCTCGGGAAGAACCAAAGGAAAATACTCCAAGTGTAGAAGATCCAAGGCGTAGCAAACGTGAAAGAACATCTACGTCCTTTGGACCAGATTTTGTGACATTCTTGCTTGAAAATGAGCCTCAAACTTTTAAAGCAGCTATGTCGTCTTCTGATTCAGAATTTTGGAAAGAGGCATTCAATAGTGAGATTCAATCAATTTTGGATAATCATCCATGGGAATTGGTTGATCTTCCTCCAGGAAATAAGCCTTTAGGTTCGAAATGGATCTTTAAACGGAAAATTAAAGTTGATGGCACTATTGACAAATATAAGGCAAGACTTGTTGTCAAAGGTTATAGACAAAAGGAAGGCCTTGATTACTTTGACACTTACTCGCCAGTAACGAGGATAACATCTATTAGGGTGTTAGTGGCACTAGCGGCCGTGTTTGGTCTTGAAATCCATCAAATGGATGTTAAAACAGCTTTCCTAAATGGAGAATTGGAGGAAGAAATTGACATGGAACAACCTTAGGGTTTTGTGGTTCCTGGTTGTCACACCTCCTTTTTCGCTACTACACCCCGGGGAAGGGCATAATAAAGGAAGTTTTTCAATTAAAGGACAATCGAAACGGGATTCGTTTATTAAGAGATTCAGAGTCGCCACTTGGGAGATTTATGGTGTCCCAAGTAACCGGTTTGAATCTCGAATCGAGGAAAAGGTTTGACTCTGTTTAACAGTCGCGAACCAGAAATTCGAGTAAGGAATTCTGTTAACCGGGAGAAGGGTTTAGGCACTCCCGAGTTTCGTGGTTCTAGCACGGTCGCTTAATTGCTATATTTGGCAAAATCTGATTTTAATACATGTTATCCTATTGTGCAATTTTAGAAATTACTTTCCGCTTTCAACTAAAAAAGTTTTAAGAAAGTGAACGTCGTTTAAAATGTATTTTTGGATCATATCACATGAAATGCACCCGGATCCTCGACACATTTTATTCGACGTTTTGGGATTTGGATTTGGGTCGCATGAAATGCACACCCGAATTTAGGAAGGTAAAATTATCAAAGAACGCGCCTAAAGTGACTAACTTGTTATTAACTTTGCGGGAGGCCGTGAAATTCGCTAAATGGCACGCCCCGAATTCTAAGTATTTCAATATAAGCATTTAATGTGGGCCCCGCAATTTATGCATTTTTGTTTGGCGAGGCTCATCTCATTTTTATTTAAAGGCCATCCTAGAGCAAGCTATAATTTTCTATTTAGTTTGTCTCTAACGGGTCCTATTTAATTAATATTACACAATTTGGGCCTCAAATTCAAGTCCGAACTTAAACAAGAGGAAAACCTCTTAATTTAAATTCGCTACCTAATCTGGAAGGCTCAAAATTGTTTTGCTTTCGTTTTTAATGAAACCATCAATTTGATCAAAGCTTTCAACACTTAGTTTTCACGCCTGGGCCTAGTCGTGAAGAGATGGAAATCGGAACCTAAGCCCAGGCTGCCCAGGCCCTTAATTAATTGAGATTGAGGGAGATGGGCCTGGCACCAATCCTGGACCGTTTTCTCATAATTGGGCCATATTGAATCACCTTTATCTGACCCAAACAGCCCAGGCATTCGTCAAACCAAACTGAACGAGCCATAATAAGGCACTAATGATTTAGACTATCAACTAATATCAGGACTTAATTTTGCTGCATACAAAACTGGAACTGACACTGAGATTCAATTTCATGTATCAAATAGAATCTAAACATTTTTATTAAGCTACTAATTAATACAAACCATTATAGGAAGTGATGATTACCCTAGAGTGATTACCAACTATATTGAAGCATCAAATTCAAGACAGACTTAACATGCTGAAACCTATGTCTATGATTTTAATATCCAAATTGATCAGCCTCAAATACACGAAGTACAGGATCTTCAAACTTTAACAATTACTTTAACACGACATCAAAATTAACTCACACTATAGATGACTGCTACTAGATGAATATTTACAAGTGTGTCAGTCCAGTTATTACAACATTCAAAAGTCTAGGTCGTTTAGACCTCTAGTTAACACAAACTAGCATGAAAATGATAAGAGTGTGCATGTATTTCTTCAATAATCCAAGTACATCTGCTGATTCAATTCTTCACAAATCAGTGGGAAGCCAAAACATACCTTGACATTACAACAATGAAGAAACAGAAATCAGTTGCAGCAACAACAGGTAACAACAACTCAAAAGTGATCTCAAATCCCAGGATTAGTATCCAAACGAAATCCAGCAATCATACAACCAGTAACCAGCCATAATAACTCGAATAGACCAGATTCAAACTCGAAAATGACTTTAGGAGCTTTTAAACCTCAGGTATTGAACAAACCAGGAAATTCAAGCCATTTTGAACCTGAATAAGCTAGAGGTTTGAATTAAGTGCTGGAATTTGAAACTGATCCAAGGAAAATCAATGCAGCAGTATTTTTTGGTTTTCTGTTGCTTTGGAACTAAGATCTAAAGGAGTTTGGATGTGAAATTCAAATTTTGGATCTAGGAAGCATGGAGAATATTTTTGGGGGGAATTTTGAGGCTCCCAAAACTTGTTCCCTAAGGCATTGAGGACTGCTTTTTATAGGCATAAGGGAGGGCAGCCCTCTATTTTCTATTTTCTTTTTCAGTCCCTTTTTATTTTCAAACTGGTCCTTTACTTATTAACTTGTTCCTCAAGTTAGTACCCTAAGTTTACTGAGATATGCACTAAAGTCTTTCTCTAGAAGATCCTGGAAAACTCTAGTGTTAACTACCATGTTCTACCCAATCCCAAATACCCAAATTATCCCTGAACTTACACTAAAATTGTAGCTATAACCAAACAACTTCCTAAGTTCTGAATTGAACTTCGACTGAAAAATGTAATCCTAATTCACTACTATCTAATTATCTATTAAACTCGGCAATAAACAAATTAAGACTAATCAAGCCCAAACAAAGTCGATTAACAACTATTGAGACACAAGATTAAACTAATATCCAGATACTAATCTAACCAAATCAAACTCATCACTCAACTAAAACCAAGAATCAAATGAACTAAAATCTATATGGATGAACATTAAGCACAAATTAAATCACCAAATCAGAACAGAATCAAACAAAAATGGGAATTAACCTAAACAATAAACACTACGGGAACAAACCGACTCATCGAGATTATACCTACACATTTAATACCTAAACATTATACCTAAACATTTAGCTAACAGTAACAAACAGAACTAGGCTATCAATTAAAACTATGCAGAACTTAAAACAACATTTCAAAAACACGAATCGAATTAATAAGAACCAGAACCAAAGAAAAACAAAAATAAAAAGAGAAGAGAAACTCACTGATTTCAGACTTGATATGATTAAACGGTCGAAATTGATTTCCAGTTAATGTTGTTTGTCTATTTCGTCAGAAATAGGCATATAACTTTAACCAAAAATCAGCTGACTTTAAAACCTCCCAAAACAGGTTCGAACCCATGAACCCTAGATTTGAAATTTGGCGAGTTCCGGCGGGATTTGAGGGGTTTTGGTTAGGGATTGGGGATGAGGGAGGTCAGGGGAGTGTAGGGTATGAATTTGGGGCCGTTTGGACAAGGTAAGGTTTTGGCCGGAGAGTTTAGATTCAATATTCGAGCCGTTTGACTATGATTCGAGGAAAACCAATACTAGATATAGAAAGAGGAGGACGTTGGGAGATTGGGGTGTTAATTTGGAGTGGTTTGGAGCCGGCGCCGCCACCAGAGCCAGTGAGAATTTGGTGGCGGCTGGATTAGGGTTTTGGGGTCGGGTCGTTAGAGAGATGAGGTGAGGGGGACGAGTGAAGGGGGGGGGGGTAAGGGGTCGTTAGGGACAGTTTTATATCAAGTTTTGGTCAGTTCCCAGCCGTTGGATCAAAGATCCTCGACGGCTGGGATTAAACTATGACCAAACGACGTCGTTTGGTGAGGCAGGGGAGACGGACCGGGTTACCGGGGTTGGGCCTCGGTCTTTCAGGGTTATTTCGTTTGGGCTAAGCCATTTTGGCCCAAATTCGGGTCTTTTAAGAGCAGTCCACTTTCTCTCTTTTTTTTTAAAACAAGTTTTCTTTTATTTCTTTTATTTCTTTTACTTATTTTTGTTTTCATTTTGTACTTTTTTATATTTTTTTGACTTCATAAAAATGCAAAAAAATTAAAATAAAGACCTAATATATTTTCAAAGTTAAGCTAATTAATTCCTAAAATTGTTTAAAATCTATTTCGTGACAAATTCAACAATTAAAAATGCAAAAGTGGACTATTTTTGTTATTTTCTTCATATTTTGTTCTAAAAATAACTTAACCACTAAATTAATCCTAAAATATGAAATTAGATCCTAAATGCAAATGTCAAGCGTATTTTATATTTTCATATGAATTAAAATGCACAAATAAAATGCAAACAATTAACAGAAAATAACACAAAATTCGCAACTTGTAAAATAATGAAAGAAAATCATTTTGTTTGAATTTTTGGGAATAATTCACTTATGGCAAAAATCACGTGCTCACACTGGTAAAGAAAAGAAAGTGTGCAAACTTGTTAAGTCGCTTTATGGACTTAAACAAGCACCTAAACAATGGCATGCAAAATTTAACCAAACAATGTTGGCAACAACAACAACAACAACATACCCAGTCAAATCCCCCTAGTGGGGTCTGGGGAGAGTAGAGTGTATGCAGACCTTACCCCTGCCCCGAAAAGGGCAGAGAGGCTGTTTCCAGGAGACTCTCGGCTCAACAGGAAAAGCGATAATATCAGAAAAGAAATAAGAGAAAAGACATGTAACAATAAAAGATACCAGAAAGAAAATAACCACAACAAATAAGTGAAAGGACAATAACACAAAACTATGCAAAACACCAATGTGGATACAACAAAGACCGCTAACAAACCTAACGAAACTCTAACAGACTACCCGGAACAAAGAAGGAAGAACTAACGACTACCCCCTAACCTACCACCCTAATGCTCGACCTCCACATGTTCCTATCAAGAGCCATTTCCTCGGAAATCTGAAGTCGCGCCATATCCTGCCTGATCACCTCGCCCCAATACTTCCTAGGCCGCCCTTTGCCTCTTCTCGTACCTGCCAAAGTCAACCGCTCACACCTCCTAACCGGTGCATCTAGGCTTCTCCTCCATACGTGTCCGAACCATCTAAGCCGCGCTTCCCGCATCTTGTCGTCCACGGGAGCCACGCCCACCCTCTCCCGAATATCTTCATTTCGAATCTTATCCAGCCTAGTGTGTCCACACATCCATCTCAACATCCTCATTTCTGCTACTTTCATCTTCTGGATATGTGAATTCTTGACTGGCCAACACTCAGCTCCATACAACATGGCCGGTCTAACCACCGCTTTATAGAACTTACCTTTAAGTTTCGGTGGTACATTCTTGTCACACAAGACTCCAGACGCTAACCTCCATTTCATCCACCCCACTCCTATACGGTGCGTAACATCCCCATCGATCTCCCCATCTCCCTGGACTAATTGACCCTAAGTACTTAAAACTTTCTCTCTTGAGGATGACCTGTGAGTCAAGTCTAACTTCCACATCCGCTTCCCCCNACCCTGACCTCAGGTCGATCTTATAGAACACCCTAGCACCCTGCAGCTGGTCAAACAAATCATCAATTACAGGTAATGGATACTGTTTTTGATGGTGACTTTGTTCAACTGGCGGTAATCAATGCACATCCGCATAGTCCCATCCTTCTTCTTCACGAATAGCACTGGTGCACCCCAAGGCGATACACTGGGCCTAACAAACCCTTTAGCTAACAACTCCTCCAACTGCTCCTTCAGCTCCTTAGGAGCCATACGGTACGTCGGGATAGATATAGGCTGAGTGCCTGGAGCCAAATCAATACAGAAATCAATATCACGGTCCGGAGGCATGCCAGGAAGATCAGAAGGAAAAACATCGAAGAACTCTCGGACTACTGGCACTGAATCAATCGTCGGAGACTCTGCGGTGGTGTCTCGCACATAAGCTAGTAAGCCAAACATCCCTTCTCCACCATGCGCTGAGACTTCAGGAAAGAAATGACCCTGCTAGGCGTATCAACTGTGGAACCCTTCCACTCCAATCTCGGCAACCCTGGCATCGCTAGAGAAACAGTCTTGGCATGGCAATCTAGAACGACGTGATATGGAGATAACCAATCCATGCCCAGAATAACCTCAAAATCGATCATATCGAGCAACAGGAGATCTGCTCTAGTCTCAAGACCACAGAAAGTAACCACACAAGACCGGTAGACCCGGTTCACAACCACAGAATCACCCACAGGAGTGGACACATGAACAGGAGCACCCAAGGGCTCAGGTGAAATAGCCAGGAAACGAGCAAACAGAGATGATACATAAGAATAAGTGGACCTTGGATCAAATAATACCGATGCATGTCTACCGCTGACGGAGATAATACCTGTGTTGACGGCATCTGAGGCCAATGCATCCGGCCTGGCTGGAAGGGCATAGAATCTAGCTGGAGCACCGGCTGTCTGGCCTCCACCTGACTGAGGAGTAGCTGGCTGACCTCTCCCTGTCTGGCCTCCACCTCTGGATCGGCCTCTGCCACTTTGTCCTCCACCTCTAGGTGGCTGGGCCGCTGGTGCTGGAGTCATGGGCTGCTGCCCCTGCTGTACTGCCTTGCCCCTAAGCCTGGGGCAGTATCTCCTCATGTGGCCTGGGTCACCGCACTCAAAACAACGTGGTGCGGCAACCTGCTGCCCTGATGACTGTCCCTGATGACTCGTAGACCCCATGGGAGGAGCCTGGATAGCCGGTGGGCGATATGAAGTCTCCGGCATAGCACTGAAGTAGGGACCAGAAGAACTCTGAGGACCTGAATACCCACTGGAAGAACCCTGAATAGCTGGCGGGCGGTAGGAACTCTCTGGCATGACACTGAAATAGGGGCGTGCTGGAGCATCCCGGGCGGGAGGTGATGGTGCTGAAGATGGGGGCCTACTGGGCTGACCCCTCCCATACCGACCTCTGCCCCTAGCTGGGGCACCTCTGAACTCTCCAAAGAATCTGGCTCTCTTGTCCTGCTGTATCTGCTCCCTACCCCTCTGACGATATCCCTCAATCCGGCGAGCAATCTCGACCACAAGTTGGTACTCTATACCCATCTCCACCTCTCGGGCCATACCCGATCGAATACTGGGCTACAATCCGCCGACAAACCTCCGCACTCTCTCTTCATCTGTAGGGAGTATCATAAGTGCATGGCGAGATAACTCAGAAAACCTCGCCTCGTAGTCGGTCACAGACATCTGACCCTGCTCAAGGTGCTCAAACTGATACCGCAACTCTTCCCTTTCAGAGGGCGGAATATACCTGTCCAGGAACAACTGTACAAACTGACCCCAAGTGATGGGAGGAGAACTGGCGGGCCTACCAAGAACATAGGACTGCCACCATCTACGGGCCCTGCCCTCAAGCTGAAAAGTAGTGAAGTCGACTCCATGCGACTCCAATATCCTCATAGCGTGCAGTCTGTCCCTACACCTGTCGATGAAATCCTGAGCGTCCTCATGGCGCTCACCTCCAAAGACTGGAGGGTGAAGTCTGGCCCATCTGTCTAGTAACTTCTGCGGATCGAACTCCACAGCTGGCCTAGGCTGGGGTACCTCTGCAGTAACTGGCGGAACCCCCCTGCGGGTAGTACACCCGGAGTCTGATATACCGCGGCTGCATGACCTGGAGCCTGAGCAGTCGGGGTATGTGCTCCCCCTCCTGCCTGCGAAGTAGCTGGGTCTGCTGGAAATAAACCAGCCTGAGTCATGGTGTCCATGAACCGGAGCATACGGCCCATGACCTCCTGAAATCCCGGCGCAGTCATGAAATCCGCCGGAGTAGGCATAGCTGCGGGCGCCTCGTCCTGCTCCTCAGTAGTGGGATCTCTCGCAAGGTCTGCTGATGGTGCATCTGGAATAGCTCTAGGTCGCCCTCGTCCCCTACCGCGGGCCGGTGCCCTCCCCCGCCTCTACCTCGGCCTCTGGCAACGGGGGGAGCAGCTCCTCCCGGGTCCGAAACGTCGACGGCACGAGTCCTCACCATCTGTGAGAGAATAGAAGAGGAAACTTAGTATACTGACCACTGCACGATGGAAAATGAATAAAGAGTAGTCTTTCCTAACACCCTATAGCCCCTCGAAGATAAATACAGACGTCTCCGTACCGATCTACAAGACTCTATTAGGCTTGCCCGTAACTTGTGAGACCTACGTGAACCTAGTGCTCTGATACCATGTTGTCACGACCATTTTCCAAAATAGGTCATGATGGCGCCCGACACCATTTTTCAGGCCAGCCAACGCGGAAATATAATTAAATTCTCATTTTACCCTTACCAAAAGGAAACCATTATAATAGATCTTTCCCCCAAATAAAGTCATAAACCAGTAAAGATCAACAAAACGTAAAGACAGTTATACAACCCAAAATGACGCCTACTACTGTGTGTGCCAGAACCTGGTGTCACAAGCTAAGGGCAACTAGTAGAATATACACAAATGAATAATGTCCTATCCTACTGTCTGAATCAGGATAGACAGAAACAACAACAAAAAAATACAAGGAAGACTCCTTCGGCTGCGGATCGGCAAGAAGGGAGTGCAACTCACCGTAGAAGTCCCAGATGCGCTCACTGATATGCACCAGAGTGATGTCCGGATCCACCTGCCTCAAATCCTATACATTTAAGTACAGAAGCATAGCATGAGTACATAAACAATATGTACCCAGTAAGTATCCCGTCTAATCTCGAAAAAGTAGAGACGAGAGGTCGACTCGATACTTACTAAGGTCAATTAATATATATATATATATATATATATATATATATATATATAAGAGTATGATGTATTCGGATCATGGAACTTACAAGTATCAACAGTTTATGGCAAGTGGTATAAGTCAAGAACTTTACAGCATCAAGTTTATAATTTTATCATAGGAGATAATGTCAAATTAAAGTGTGTATAGGCTTTTCCACAATTTACACGCGCACATAATACCGAGGCGACGTCCCGATCCAACAGAAATAAAGTGTGCACTTGCCGAGGGTCGGCGGCGCGCCTATAGATGCATCTATTCATACCGAGGCGATCGACCCGATCCACAAATTAGAAGGAAATATCAAGTTCACACACATGACACATAAATAGTCAAAGATACCAAATCAAACTCAAATAACTATAGAAATATGCTCATATCCCCTTTTTAAGTCTCTAGTACACACTAGGTGTTCATGACGACAATTTAACATAAGAGTTATATTTAATAGGCATGCTGTAGGTCCTAAGCTACCCGGACATTTAACATGGTAGTAGCTACGCACGGGCTCTCGTCACCTAGCGCGTGCGTAGTCCCCGCATTTAGCAACAAATACTCAAACATAGATCCTAAGGGGACAATTCCCTCTTACAAGGTTAGAAAGGAGACTCACCTCGCTCCGAGCGCACTTCCGATATCAAGAATAAGCCCAAACCCTCGATTCATAGCCAAACGAGAACCAACTAATTAAAATAAGCAAGAACTAGTCAATAGGAGCTCACGAGGTTGAATTCTAATTGTTTAAACAATTTCCTAACCAAAAATACGAGTTTCCAAAATTCCGACCCCGGGCCCACGTGCCCGGGTTCCAATATTTTTTGAAGGAAGTTGTCCTCTATCACCTAAGGATCACAAATATATGATTTCTAGTTCATTTCATAGCAAACTATAGGATTAAATCTTAGTTTTGGTTAAACCCTAGGTCTAACTCTAATCTCTTGAATTTTACCTAATTTTAGTGTTAAATCTACCTAATGTTTATGTATTTGAACTAAAAGTGAGTGGGGATTACTTACCTTGCAATGATGTGTGGAAACTCCCTCTTTGGAACCCCCAAAATAGCCCAAATGTTGTTGGAAATATGGAAGAAATGAGCTTGAGCTCGTATGAAATGAGCTTCTGTCCCCAGCGATTTTCGCTTCTGCGGAGTAAATCCCGCTTCTGCGGGTTCCGCTTCTGCGGAAAATGGCTGCTTATGCGGCTTTTGGCAACTGGGGTTCGACCGCTTTTGCGGTGTAGGGGTCGCAGGAGCGGGACCGCTTCTGCGGTCCCTGGGCCGCTTCTGCGGTCCCTGGGCCGCTTCTGCGGTTTTTCCCAGGACTTGATCCTTTCCGCTTCCGCGATGAGGCGACCGCTTCTGCGGTCTCGCTTCTGCGGTCCAAGAGCCGCAAAAGCGGTTATGACAGAAGCAGCAGATGGAGTTTTTCCTAAGTTTTCAACTTCACTCGAACCTCGACCATTTGACGCTCGGGGCTCCCGAGCCCCGCCCGAACCTACCGGCAAGTCTGAAATCACGAGGCGGACCTACTCGAACCCTCGAAACACTCAAAACAATGCTAAATCGAGGAATCAACCCCCAAGACGAAATGAATCAATTCATTGAACTTCAAGTTCTAAATTCTCCTTCAACGGGTCAAAACGCCCTTAAACTACTCGGATTGACACCAAATTTTACGGGTAGGTCTTAACTGATATTTCGGACTTGTACCAAGTTTCGGAATCGCAATCCGAACCCGATACCTATGAAAACAATGATTTCTTAGTTTATTTAAATCTTTGAAACTTAAACTTAACAATTTTTACATAAAAATTCATTACTCGGGCTAGGGACCTCGGAATTCGATTCCGGGCATACGCCCAGGTCCCATATTTTCCCGCGGACCCTCAGAAATTGTCAAATCACGATTCCGGATTCGTTTCTCCAAAATGTTGACCAAAGTCAAACTTGGCCTTTTTAAAAAAGCTTAAAGAAGCAACTAGGCCTAATCTTGTTCAAAACTCTTCTAACTTCCGAACCACCCGTCCCCGCAAGTCACAAATTAACTAAAGCAAGTGCGGAAAGTATTATTTAAGGGAACGGGGTTCGAAAATGCAAAACGACTAGTCGGGTCGTTACATTCATGGCTGAAACGAACACAACCGTGAGAACCATAGATGGTTAAGGATTGATTGTGTGACTTATGTTGTCTAGGTATACAACAAGCTCGACGGTTCAAAGATATCAAATCTACCGATTGATTGAGTATATCCGATATAAGTTCACTACGGAAAGTTCAAAGGGAAACCTACTTATACAGATGCAATCAATTCTTGCTTGTAAAACACACACACGTCTGTGCATTCCTTTGAGTTTATAGCCATTCCCCATATATGTGGGGGATTGTTGGGTTTGTTATTAATAAATAATAACAAAAGAGGTGTGAATGAAAAATGGTGGGAAAAGAAATGGAGGGAAGTGAAATCTTGAATGAGTTCATTTCACTTATGCACTTTGTCCCTCATTGGTAGAAGGAAAGAAAATCTTTGTGTATATAAAGAGAAGCTCATCTTTTAGCTCTTAAAGAGCTAAGAAGAAGGCAAGCCTCGCACCGCCGTCGTCGTCGCTCGCTCGGCTCGGCTTCGGCTTCGGCTTTGGCTTCGGATTTGGATTTAGATTTGGAAAAGATCGATTGATTGATTAATCTTTTTGGACAAAATTTTTTCAAATATTTAATTAATTAAAGAAAATTCAATCCGAAATAACCCATGACCCGCGACCCGGTCCGGTCCGGCCCGTTTTTCTTTCCCGGATTATTTTAAATCCGTTTTATATTCCCGCAATATTTTGTACAGCCACGGCTATTCTGAAACAGTGTCACACCTGTTCCAACCGCTATGGCTGTTCTGAAAGGTTGCAAACCTCTTCAGAGACAACACCAAGTTGGCTATAAATATACCTTCAAATCCCAGAATATTTACTTACGAAATTTTCTGATTATCTTCTTCTTCTTCTTCTGCACTAAAATTCCAGTGTGTTTTGTTTCCATCGAGTGGTTCGCTGATCATCGGCGTTTTTGGTACCAACACTCCGGTGAGTTAAATCGTTCTATCCTGGGAGGATATATTCCAGAACCTCGGGTACTTGAGGGGAATAATTTCCTTAAGGACACACTGTGTATTCAATGGGCTCGATTTGTTCCTACAATATTTTCAGAATTTATTTTGAAGAAATTTATTGTTTTTCGGAATTAAATTTCTATTAACTTTCTGTTTCTGTTTTTGAGAAAGATTATTATTTAATTTATTTACAGCAATACAGATTGATAACAATCCCAACTGAATTTAATTCCTCCTGAAAAACTAGGGGTGTTCGTCGGTCGGTATGGTAGGGTATTTAGACATTTCGATTTTGTATTTTCGGTATTTTATTTCTTAAAATGTTATACCAATACCGTACCTAATTAAATTCGGTATGGTTCGGTTTTTCTCCTTTCGTTTTCGATTTATTCGTTTTGATAACTTCGGTTTATTCCGTTTGAATACTAACTAGTGCATAGAGTATAGAATGTAATATTCTTAATTAAAGTACTCGAAAGTACAAAACTAAAAATATTTGTTGACAAAAGTTTTGTCCAAAACCAGCAAATATCAACCCAAAGAGAGAAAATTTTACATAAAGGAATAAATTTGATCATTTGAAATGTCTTGTTACTTGCTTAGAGTTACTTGATGAACTTAGAGAATAAAGGAAAGCAAAATTTTGGATTTTTTATATTTATGTTATAATTAATAATATGTGTATTGTGCAATATAATATATATTTCGGTATGGTATCGGTATTTCAGTATTTCATTTTAAAATACCAAATACCATACCTAATACCAATATATTTAAAAATTAAATCAAATACCATACCGAATACCAAAATATTAAATATACCAAATATCAAAATTTTTGCTTTCGGTATGGTATTTCGGCATTTACCAAATTATGCATAACCCTACAACAAAACACATAACCAAGCTTGTTGAGGGTTGTATTCTCCACGCTCCGCGACATGTTAATTTCTAATTTATTTTATTTTCAGTTATTTTTTTAATTATTTTTCAATCTCTTTTTTTGGTTCAAAAGATACCTACTTATATTATATTAAAGATGAGTAGTACAGGGGGCGTTGGAAAACATAACGAGTGGCCTGAGGGGTTGACCACTCGATGGGTCATTACAAAGATGGGGTTCGGGGTAACTAATACTATTATTAGTGGTTCCCGTATCGCGGGAAAAGAAAAAAGATTGTCCAAGAGGACGTTGCAAACAAAGTGAGGGTTGTGCAGCTGGTGGCATAATCCTTCTGACAAAAAAATTTTCTGAGCGGTCATCTTCCAAAGATGTTTGGACAAAAAGTGGAGGTTGTGCACAAATAGTAATGCCTGCAGTGTTATCCATGTTGCATCCAGACTTTGCTAGTAAATCTGCTACTTGATTTTGCTCCCTGTATATGTAACGTACAATAGGATCATCCAGTCGCGCGAGCAGAAACCTGCAATCATTTATTATGTTAGCATATAATGGGTGTGAGGTCTTTAATATCGTAGTGACTGTTTGGGCATCGAGGTTCACTTCTAAAGGTTTATAGCCATTATTAACAGCCAATTGCAAACCATGATATAGTACACGTAATTCAATTTCTACACTCACATAAGAGATGTGATGCCCCACAAAGCCCGTAAGCCAGTTGCCTGCTAAGTTACGTATAACACCACCCATGCCACCCTGACCAGTATCTAATCGCACTGAACCATCAGTGTTTAGTTTTGAAGGTAGTATTGGTAGGGGGTCCCATTTTACGTATAGTGGTGTGCGGCTGGGTGAGGATGTGGGTACACCCACAATATTAAAAAATTCCGCTATCATGTTTGGGATATGTGAGGAGGAGGGCGGTTTTATAGCTGAATGAAAGACCTTGGCATTTCGAGCTAGCCAAATATGCCATAGACAGAAATCTATGTGGATGGAGTTTGGGAAATTGAGGGAGTTTGGGACATCAATGTGTAAGATAAACTGTTTAATTTTAGCCATTGAAGTGGATTATTTGCAAGCCTATGTAGTCCAACAATTATCTGGAGCATGTCGAAATTGGACCAAATGTGTGCGGTTGTTGGGCAATCGAGAAGGAGATGATGAATAGTTTCCGTATTTGTGCGACAGTGGGCCTAAGTATCATTGTGTCACGACCCCAATCCCGGTCGTGATGGCGCCCAACACTAATGCTAGGCAAGCCCGACCAATTAAATACTCTCAACCCAAATACGCAATCCATTAGCAAATATTACGATTTAAGATAACAAATAACAAGATTCAAATCCGAAACTAAATAGAATAGTACGGAAAACAATATCGAAAATCCAAACATTTCCCAATAAATCTGGAGTCACGAGTCTAGAGCCTCTAAATGTAACAGAGTAATATATTCATAGTAATAAAGGAAGTCTAGGATAGGGAAAAACAAATGCAATAAAGGGGAGGAGTCGGGTCCTGCGAACGTCAGACAGCTACCTCAACAACTCCTAAACCGAAATCCAAGAAGTTAGCAAACAACTCCACTAAGTCTCCGGAGCACCTGGATCTGCACACATGGTGCAGGGAGTAAAGTGAGTACTTCCAACTCAGTGAGTAATAAACGTATATAATGGCTGAAGTAAGAAATCCCGAAGTATTACAATATAATGCTATAGTTAACGATTCAGCACGTTAAATGATAAAACAACAGCAAACAATGACAATTACGGCCAACAGATATAGAATGCATGAATGCAATGCAATGCAATGCACATGACCGCTGCGTCGCGCAGCCCGATCCATTTGGGTACTCGCGCTCACTGTAGGGGTTCAGACTCCGGAGGGGCTCCTACAGCCCAAGCGCAATATCATCGTAACATTCACTGCGGCGTGCAGCACGATCCACACTCAGTCCAGATATATATATGCATGCAAGCCACTCGGGCACAGTCAAGTTGTTCATTTTTAGTTTCAATTATAAGGAATTATAGAGCTAAGTGTTTAAACCTTAATTTATTTACTAAGCATTTCGGGGCAGTGTCTAACTCAGGATTGATATCATGAAGTATGCTAAGCATCGTGGAAGCAGTGATAAGGATCCCTGAAGGATGCAAATGATGGGCACAAAGCCCCAAACGTATTCATAAAAATCCAAGTAGGATGATTACCAAACAATTTCTAGTCAAGAACACAGTACGAACATCAACCGGAACGGACTAGGTCCCAATTCCTAGTCACAATCGACCCCGCACTCATCATAGAGTACGTGTCTCGCCTCAATATAGCGTCACAATGTGATATACCAGGGTTCCAATCCCTCAGGTCATCATCTACATCTATTACTCACCTCAAGCCGGCCACAAGTCTAGCTCGTTATGCCTTTGCCTTTCGAATCCACCTCTTCGCACGCCGATTCTGATTAAAACCACAACAAATACATTACAATGGGCTAAAGAAACATAACCCAATCGAAAAGACTCGTAAAACACCAAAATTCACGAAGTTGGCAAAACCCGAGCCCCGGGCCCAATTCTCGAAAAATTATGAAATTTACATCAACGGATCCCTCGTCTCGCCACGAGTCCGTACATATAAAATTTACCAAAATCGGAGTTCGTTTGACCCTCCAAATTCCATCTTTACATCCTAATTTCTTAAGCCCTAACTTGACCCGTTTTTGATGAAATTCTACTGATTTCTATGATATATTTACCATAAACTCGAGTAATTAAGCCAAGAAACTTACCTCCACTCTATTCTCAGTCAAAACCCTCGAAAATCCTCGCCCAAAGCTCTCCAAGTCTCTTAAAAATGGTAGAAACTACCTCTTGCTCGCCGAGGAAATATAATATTAAAACCCCTCTGCCAACAGTCCTTTTCGCTTCTGCGGTCCCGCTACCGCTTATGCGGCCAAATTTCCGCTTATGCGGTCTTCACTTAAGAACCCGGACTTCGCTTATGCGATTCAAACTCCGCTTCTGCAGTTCCCTCAAATCCGCTTCTGCGGTACAGTGTCCGCTTATGCGGACCCGCTGGTGCAAGCCACCTTCTGCTTCCGCGGAATTTCCCTAGCCGGCCAACGATCGCTTCTGTGACCACATACCCATTTCTGCGGTACCGCTTCTGCGGTCCATTTCCGCAGAAGCGGGAACACCAGATGACAGCAAAAATCTGACCTGCAATACACCTCGAAACTCTCGTTTAACCACCCGAATTCACCCCGAGGCCCCCGGGACCTCAACCAAAGGCACCAACATATCCCAAAACATCATACGAACTTGTTCCCATCATCAAACCACATCAAACAACGCTAAAACCATCAAATCACATCGAATTCAAGCCTAAGTTTCTTAAAAACTTCCGAATTACGCATTCGATCAAAAACCCGACCAAACGACGTCCGAATGACCTGAAAATTTGGAGACATATCCAAAATCACCTAACGGAGCTACTGCAACTCCCGGAATTCCATTCCGACCCTCGGATCAAAATCTCACCTATCCACCGGAATTCGCCAAAATGTCAACTTTGCCAATTCAAGCCTAATTCTACTCCGAATCTCCAAATCACTTTCGATCGCACTCCTAAGTCACAAATCACCACCCAAAGCTAACCAAGTCACCGGAATTCACATCCGAGCCTTCTAACTAATAAGTCAATGCTCGGTTGACTTTTTCCAAACTAACCTTCCTTAAAGAGACTAAGTGTCTCATTTCCTATCCAAATCAATTTAATTTAACTCTAACTCACTCGTTGCTGATAATAAAACATGAAAGAGCAATAAATGGGAAAAACGGGGCTGTAATACATGAGACGACGGGTTGGATCGTCACACATTGTTGAGTATGCCGAGGTGATGATAGTGTGTCGCATAATAGCTGCAACACCAGAGGAAATGTTTGATTTTCGGAGGTATTTGTAGTTTCCAAATCCACTTTAGTAGTTGTATGGAGTAAATGATGGTAAAGTGATTTTGTGGTAAAATTCAATGCTGTGTGAGGGCCCAAGTGTAAGAGTCAGGGGAAGATGTATAGAAGGGATATGGACATTAAGTATATGTTGGAGTATTGAGGTTGGTAGTTCAAAATGGAGGGATATAAAATACCAGTGGTCATTTGAGAGATATGTAGAGACAATATTGCTATCGATATGGCGTTTGAGTGGCCCCGTTAAGGAATTGTGAAGAGACGTGGTGGAAGGTAGCCAAGAATCCGCGCAAAAGTTAATAAGGGTGCCATTACCAATTATCCATTGTATCCCTTATTGGCAAAGATGCCAACAAGTAGCCAGATTTTCCCAAATTAAGGAGCCACTTGTGGTTCTATTCTTTCGGTGGTAGAAATATTTATGGAGTAGTACGGCAACCCATAACGAGTTGGGTTGTTGAATGAGTCGCTAAATTTGGCTTGCGATTAGCGATTGATTTTTTAGGTGAAATTGTTGAATTCCCAGTCCACCCTATCGCTTTGGAGTGGTAACATTTTTCCATTTTAAAAGGTGAATATTCTTCCTAGTTGGAGTAGTCGCCCACAGAAAATTACGCTGAAAATGTTCTAGTTGGTGGACAATGTATTGAGGGAGTTTAATATATTGCATCACATGATTGGGTAAACTGTTAAGGGTGAAATTGATAAGAGTGGTACGTCCGGTCATGCTAAGAAAGTTTGTTTTTCAACCAGCAAGCTTAATTTTAAAATTATCAAGAAGGAATTAAAAGTCACGTTTGGAGGGGGAATGTGAAGATGGGAAATCCTAAGTATTTTCCAAAGGAGGTTCCTTCATTTATTGGTAAAGAAGAAAGAATAAAATCTTTATCGTGGGAGGGGTGCAATTTTTAGAGAAAAAGATTTTTGATTTTTGAAAATTAATCTTTTGAAAACTATTGAGGGTATCAATAATGGTACGTCTACTAGAGGTTGAAGTGGTGGATGTAAGAATGATGTCATCGGCGAAGAACAAATGAGATAGTGGTGGTTCATAACGAGATAAATGGATAGGTTGCCAAAGTTGGTAATCCACTGCCATCTCTATTTTTCTGGTTAGCAGTTTCATACATAAGATAAATATGTATGGAGATAGTGGGTTTCCCTGGTGAATTTCACGTGAGGGGTTGAAAAAAGAAGTGCGAGAACCATTGATAATGATTGATAGGGAAGTAGTGGTGATGCAAGACATTATTAATTAATAAGTGGAGAAGGAAAATTAAAGAATTGTAGAGCTTGACGAACAAAAGATTATTTTATACGGTCAAAGGCCTTTTCAAGATCCAGTTTCAAGAGCATGTAACTAGTCTTGCCTGTTTGAGTTTGAAGTGTGATAGAATTTCTTGAACGATGATGGTATTATCCGCCGCTCTACGGTTTTGTTAGAAGTTGGATTGAGTAGGACTGATAATTTTATACATGAGAGGTTTAATGCGCTGAACGAATACTTTTATGATAATTTTATAGATAGTAGAACAAAAGCCAATTGGGCGAAATTGGGAAATCATGAAAGCATGGTGCACTTTAGGGATTAAGCAAATGTATGTTTGGTTGATTGTGACTTGTCACCGCTATTTTGGAAAACATAGTAGGTTTTCAACTTTCTATGAAGTTATCATGATTTTCTCTCTTCAACTATATTATCATTAAAGATCACAAAATCACACCACCATGATAGTTGTTGCTAGCCTAAAGAAAGAAGTTTGGGCAGAAAAAAGATGGAGAGGAAAGACCAACCAGAGGTCTTTGGATAAATATTGGCCGGAAAAATCGGCCAACTGACTTGTAGAAGTATTAAAGATGACTAGAAGAAAACTCTCCAATAGTGTTTTTATTTCATCTCTTGGGACGAGCGAATAGAAATGGGGTTAAAAAAATATTGAAGGCTAGGTCAGATGAGAAAAAAATGGTAGGGTTAAAGGAGGAGGAGATATTAGGTGGTCTAGCAATGATGAGTGTGAAGGACGGATTGTGTATTTTGGGTTGAGAGGGGAGATATATGCAAGGGTTAAGAGAGAAACAATAAAAGAAAAAGAAAAAATAAGATAAAGAACGAGGAAAAGAAAGAGGGACCCCACAAATAATTAAGTTAAGTTAAATATGTAATGTCAAAAAATATTATATATGTAAAATTTAGTATGTGATTAATATTCTTTTCTTGGTTCTACTCGAGTTTGGGATAGTGAAATCACCTTCTCTGCTATATTACCATTAAGGGGTTTTCAATTCAGTCTGGATAAGTATTGAGTGGGAAATTTTTTCGTTTTTCGTAAAGGTTGTGTGGCAAAAATGACCTTTTAGGATAAGTTCGGGGGGCATCTTATGTATTTTTCCTCTAATACATATGATACACAAATGATACTCGACAATAAACAGATTCATATCTCATTTTCTTTTATTTTCATCTTCTACTTCGAATTGGCTCAAAATTTAATTCTTATCACCTCAAAACTCCACAAAATCGTTCCAAAATTGAGATTCAAACTACTTGAGATATTCCTAATCTATTCCAATAACACCTACTTAGAATAGATTTCAATTTCGAAAACTCCAATTATTAAATTCAAGCGTAAGCGAGCTTCAATGGTTTTTAATGGAGTTTTAACTCATTTTCTGCGACCAAAGAATCAAATAAAATAAACAGAGACGAGATCTTGAAAGCTGCTTTTTCAAGTGTCAGTAGCGGAACGTTCTGTCAATAGGGGAAGGTTTTTGGTGACAAGACCCGGAGATATCAGAAGTGAGAATGCTGACATGAGTAACGAAAAAATCCTGTGAAAAACATGATCGCCTACCAGTGGAATCTTGCTCCAATATGACCTAGCTGGCGAGCGATCCGTACTCCAAAGTCTTCATTACATAAAAATCCATGTATCAAATTCCGCCATTTATCACAAAAGCCCATTCGATCCAAAAAGATGCTTTTGCCATATCCTGACTTTTATTCGAATGTAACAGTGTAGTAGCAACTGCAGACGGGGTCGGCATGAGATGCTGATTCTTGATTAACATCCTTTTGCCACTATCTTTCTTTCCGAAAAATGCAGCCCCTACCATTATAGAAAGTAAAGAGGAAAAGGAATTACCAGAAGAATTGTGTGAAATAAGTGAATTTATCCAGTTGAGGCATTCTTGATTGATTGAGACAAAATGCAGCAACATGTATAAGAGCCGAAATATGAGTAGAGGAAGGAGCCAATTTTCAAATAAGTAAATCGGATCATTCAATGTTTATAAGGAGGTCGACATCGGGTATTGTCCTTCTTCTGCTTTATGTGGATTGTTAGTTTATATTAGTCCACCAAACTATAGAGTACCTGGTCCTATATGAGATGATGCTGAGAGTGCTATAAAGACTGGAAGTAAAGAAGACGGGGGATTTTTACGTGGAAAAATCCCACAAAGGGGATCAAAAAACCACTACCTACTCTTGTAGGCTTTTCACTTTACTAACTTGTAATCTCCCTATTACAAGTCACTTTACAATACCCCGATTGCAAAGACTTCAACTAACTTGTGATGCACCACCACAAGCCGCTCTATAACTATCCTAGTTACAAAGGCTTTAAACTTATGACTATTCCTAGTCACAACATAAACTCGGAAGTTTACGAATTTTGGTTTGTTCCTAAGACAAAGCTTCTAAAAAAGCAAACTAGGAAATACAATGAAGAGCAAATAACAAGAATACAACTCAACTACGGATGTACATAAACTCATTAAGAAACTGATCCTTAGTGGAGTTTTCTTCTTGTTCTTGACACACCAATGGCTTCAATGCTGGATGAACGCTGTTATGCTTGAGAGAATATCATTGAATGCACAAAGACGTTGTATCTTGCACCAGTTGTTATATCACAAAAGATATCACAATGGATAGTGATGTCAATTCTTGATGTACGCTTCTTCCCAGTGAGAAGTGACTACTGCAGAGTCACTTCTGTGCGGTTGCATTCCAGATGGATAGTGGACTTGTACTTTGTCAGAGAACACTAACAGACCAGGTCCCAGTTGTGTTCCTCTTCTGTAACACTTGCGAGATAGTCTCTTTCAACTGATACATTCCGGTTGTTCAGTTAACTTGTACTTCTGCCAGGGAACCTTAAGAGACCAGGTCCCTGTTGTGTTTCTCTTTGTAATGATTGCGAGCAGTCACAGACTTGTAAATCTGTCAGAAAACCCTAAGGGACCAAGTCACCAGGTCCCTGTTGTGTTCCTCCCTGAGGTCGTTCATGGACCAGGACAGTTGAAATGTAGGTCAGGTTCTCTATCTGATTCTTAAGGACAAGTTTGTTAGATCATCAAAACATCAGAAGCATAAGGCAAATTGAAAACTCATCAATTTCCCCCTTTTTGATGATGACAAACTTAGGCGTGGATGATATTATTTGATTAGAGCAAACAACCAGATAAGTTACCAGGACTACGCAGGTTCCCCCTTAATCTCAGATCCCCCTACCAGGACTACGCAAGTTCCCCCTTAATCTCAGATCCCCTTAATCTTCCCCCTTTTGGCATCATTAAAAAGAAACGCCAATCGGATAATCAGCATAAAGAAGTCTAACACAACTAACTCATGCCACATATTTGCACACATCATGACAGAAAAGAGAAGCCAGAGGAAAACAACAATGTACATACAAAAAGAGGAGCTGTTTCATTACTATTAACAATGGACTGAGCAAGACAGGAGCAATAATGGTGAATTCCAGCATGCCATCACAAAAATAAGGCAAACAGAAAGAAAATAACAGCCACAAAATGTTGGAGCAAAAACAACTGGACACGAATAGGATCCTAGGGGGCACTAGAAGAAGAAGGCTTGGGAGAAGAGGCAGCAATGGTTTTGAGAACCAGGTCCAGTCGAGCATTTGCAGTCAGTTGTTCTTCAAGTAATTGTGCCCGAAGTTTATCATTCTCCTTTGTCAGTCGGGCAACTACTTCATTAACAAAATCAGGTCCTTTACTTGCTTGACTGAGCTGAGTCTCCAGTATGGCATTTTGAGCCCTCAACCTTTTGATCTCTTCAGAGGCTACATTTTGAGCGTTGATCAGCTGAGAAATGGTCGAGATGCTTCCACCAACTCTTTCTATACATTCCCATTCTTCCAAAGTGGTCTTAGAAAAGGTTTTCTTGCGTGTGCGCACTCTGGGATTCCCCAAGCGGACTTTGTAAAATCTGAACACCTGAGTGAGGAGAAAGCCATATGGCAGCCCATGATTTCTACCTTTAAAGTTTTCCACCTTTTGCATGTGGTCTATCATGATTGCTGGCAAATTGAGTGGGACAAACTCATCAAGCGATTCCATTAAGACCATATCCGACTTTATAGCAATAGACCGCCTCTCAGAACGAGGTAAGAGTACCTTATTGACCAATTCAAAGAGAAGCTGATATTCAGGAAGTAATACCTTCTTATGCACCTGTTCCCCCTGCTGAATAGCTTGCTTTTTCATGATTGCTCTCCTAAAGTTGACACCACAAACACCTTTGACTGAGGACATCCCTTCACATGGGATTCTGAGAATCTTTCCCAGCGCTGAAGCATCGAGTACAATGTCTACTCCATTTACTAGCGCACAAATGTGATCCCCCTCAACAGTAAAGAGAGATGCGTAGAAGCTCTGCACCGCATCTTCGTACACCAGGGGCATGCTTTCCCGAAACAAGTGCTCCCATTGCTGAAACTCAACAATCTCTAGAATTTGTCTCATACTTGCCATCCCTGAAATTGCTGGGTCAAATGTACGACCCCATAAGGCTTTTTGAGTTCTTAGTCGCTGCTGCCAAAGACCTCTATCACTGGACATTGTACTCAGAGCACCAGGTTCTCTAACGGTTTCCTGTTTTCGTTTTCTAGATCCTTCAACAGATTTTCCTTTCCAGCTTGCTAACCCCTCAGTATCATCTTCAGACATGGCTTTCTCTACTTGACTCCTTTTAGATTTGCTGCTGCCCTTTACTAATGCGCTAGTTTGTTTCTCGATAGTTCCATCGGAAGCTTTATCCACTGACTTTTGAGCTTTCATAGGTTGATGCACTAAGGAACCAGGTGCTTTTGGAGCATTTTTGTCAGTCCCACTGTCTGAAACACTCTTGTCAGTGACAAATTCCCCTTGATTCATCGACCTCTTTTTCCTTGTCTTGACACTCCTCCTACTTTTCTGTACTGCAGACTCACAACTCTCTTTCTGCTGTGACCTAATAGTGGGTGCCCTCGGGAAGGATTCTATGGGCTTAGGGTGATCAAGAGATGCAGAAGTATGTTTACCTGGAGAAGAATCAGGTGCTTCAACTGGTATTTCTAGAAGTGTCTGATGAGTCAGAGACTCGAAGAGTGCTATTGTTCTTACGTCGCCTAGGAAAGGAGTTTCGTCCCCCTAATACTTAGATGAGAGATATGCTCCTTCATTTATCAGACTCTCGGCAGCGATAGCCATGATGTTATGCTGCTTCCTTTTCTGGTGACTCTGTGAGTGTCACAAAGTCCATCATTGTGGAGTTCAGATACTGATCAGGATCGTCCTCGGAGACTTCTGATGCTTGAGAGGGAAAAGCTCCTGAGTGCTCCTTGATGAGATCAGAGGAGTGACGAAACATAGGGCTTTCAGTGTGTGGAAGGAAAGCGGGGTTTGTTAGAAAAGGAAACACTATAGGAATAGAAGAGGAACCAGGTGTAGATACACTAGTGTTGGAAGGAGTGAAATAGTGAATCTCTAGGGATGATTTTAAGGATGATAGGGAAGTAGGTGTGGAGTTACTGGTGGGAGAAGGAAGCGATCGTTCGATGGCCATTAGAGGGGTATTGGGAAGACAAGTAGAGTGGGAGAGAGGGATGAAGAGAGGATCACAGCTATACAGAAGAGATGAAGGTTCATGACTTGCTGTGAGTGAGAGTAGTTTTGTTGGAAAGAGAACTAATGATGAGAAGAGAGAGAAACGGGTTCTAAATGATTTTTGAAAACGGCGGTATGTTTGTGGGGAAACGTTATTGTGCAGAGGGGATGAAGGGATTTGAAAGACAAGACATGTCATGCAGATTTGGAAAAGTCGGATGATGTGGCAGTTGAGTTAATTATGTTTCCATTTTTAGACGGAATGCATGGAAAAACAACACATTACTACTAACCTGTGGTACATGGACCCTGATGCCCGAAAAATTTTTGACAAAAAAAGGTTTTGACAGCTCTTCTTTCGCAGTTCATAACTGCACCTTTAGCTTCTATGATCATCATGAGTGTTTACCTGCAATGGTATCGATGTGAGTTAAGCTTGGTCAGAAAACACTTTAGCTAATTTATTCTTAGAGTGTCCTGCATAGCCAACAGATGAAGAATCAGGTTCTCCATTAGAATCTCATGACCCTGTCTTCTTCCTTGTTTCTTCTAGAATATTCTCCACACAAGGCTTTGACGAAGATATCTGGGGTTTAGTCTTCCGTTTTGCAAGACTCTCAGAAGTTAATGCCACCCCTCCATGTGCTTGGTTCTCTTGTTCTGCAGTCTTCAATTGTTGATGAGGCAATTGGGTTTTGCTTCCTTGTCCCCAAAGGGGTGAGACATGATCATGACAAGGGAACCACCCCATAGGTGCTCTTTTTCTATATACAAGCTAACCTGCATAGTTAACCATTAGCTTACTAAACAAGATTAAGTTGTTACCAGGTCCTGTGTTCCCTCAAGATAACTCAAGACTTCTTTTGACAGCATTCAAGTATGATTCCTTGGGACTTGAGCTTGGATTCTATTCCTCAAAGGGAAACACAGAAGGGACCGGAAAGAGGAGACACTGATTTCTGGTTTCTCAGTTACGTTCAGAATGAAGGGGAGTGATTGTGTTATCAGGTGGATGGGAATTTTGAATTTCCAGTTTGAGACTGAAGTTTGCTTTGTAGGGAACTTGGGAGGTTAACTTGATTCTCCAATACTCGTTGTTTTGCTGCTTGTGGACCGCCATGAGCTGCATCTCCGCTCTTTCTTCATCCTCAGTAGTAGTGAGTGAAGTACCATATTCCATGTGAGTGGTGGAGGATGATGTTGCATTGTCTTTCACGTGTTTCTTTCATCGATGGAGGAAGGTGTTCCGTTGAATAGCATATGAATACTCCCTTCACCAGTGTGCCCCTTTTGTTGTAGACTTTGTGGCCTTTGCTTTGTGAAGAGTATCCCAGAAGGATTCTTTCATTGCCTTTTTGCATCAAACTTCCCAGGTTGGTCCTTCCATTGTTGAGAACATGGCATCTTTAATCTAAAAGGTTTTGCCTAGAAACTCTTGGCGATGTTCAATTTTGTCCCGTGGTCGGATCTGATCTATTCTCTTTCAATTTTGTCTTTACTTGAATCTTCTTGATAAGGTCCATTCATACTTCAAGAACCCCCTCCTTTGTTTTGCGAACCAGTGTCCAGGTGAATCTTGAGCGTGGCAAACCATAGACCAGGTCCTTCTGCATCAATTTACTTGGAAGTGAGAACTTTGCATACACCAATCCTTCATGCCAATGATTCCGACTTTGCCCATCTCATACCACCAGCTTATGGAGATTCATAGTCAACAAAGTAGATGTTCTTGTTTCCTTTGTCCGCTGAGACAACTTGGCTATTTATCAGATTGGTAACTATGCACACTTCTTGATAGGAGCTCTACTTTGTTCCTTCTATCACAGATTTGAGAAACATTCAGGAGAGTGTACTTCAGATCATTCACATAGTACACGTTCCCAACTGAGTTCCAGAGTGCCAAAGACCCTTTCCAACTTTACATTCACCGAGAATGTACCCTTTACTTCCTTTTTCTTTGAGGATACATTCCCTTCCTGCAGGGCTTTCAGTGAGAAGAATTCCAAGATTCCTTCAGTCACATGATTTAGGCATCCAAGTCCATAGTTCATTGCGGTCTGCTTCCTCTCGTTGTTTCCTGCACATACAAATCATGGGTTAGATTTAGGAACCCAAACTAGTTTGGGTCCCTTGTTATGAGAGAAAGGACGAATAAGGGCTTTCCTAGTCCATGCAGGCAACATCCGTTTCTTGCGAGTGGTACCTGGTCCCTTGTTAGTAGTCACTTTATCAGTAAACACTTTTTTCTGAACAGACTGAACCCTGGCCTGGCAATTTTCTTTAAAGTGCCTATTGTTCCCACAGTGGGTACATAACCAGTTATCAGGGACAGCGACATACTTGCTGTGAGGGTTGTAAGGAGTTTTATCCCTTTGAAACCCGATGCCCTGTCTGTTTCCACTGTTGTTGAGATACATGGCAGTGACAGCATCTGAGGACCAGGTCCACTTCAGAGACTTCTCAAGATCCATTCTTACTTTCTCCAATTCAGCTTGAAGTTGTTGATTCATCTCGAGTTCACTACATAGACTGGTTTTTATAGCATTCAATTCCTTTTCAAGATTGATGTGTATCTCACTAGCTACTCCCTTCCCTTTCCCAAGCATCACATTCCTATGTTCTCTATTGAGCTTTTCAATGGTTTCCTCTAGATTGGGGCATATCACTAAAAGGTCATCTCTTTCTTGCTCAGTGTTTGTAATTTTTTCTTCTAAGTTGTGTTTCTCGTTGTTAAGACCTTCTATTGCTTCTTTTAGATCAACAACTACTACAATCAGGTCGTCTCTCTCATTTTCAACACTAGTTATTCTTCCATTCAAGGCCTCTTTTTCTTTTTCAGGATTAGCTATGGTCTCATCTCGGTCCACTACACAGACCACCGGATCATCTCTAGATTGTTCGGCTTCTCCTAGTTCTATGGTCAGGATCTCCTTATCATTAACAAGGCTATAATAGGCATCAATTAAGACGTTTGCTAACGACCTTAGCTTCTTGGAAGAGTAGGATTTCAGATTTCTCTGAACATCCCTAAAGTTTACCTCATCGTCTTCATCATCTTCATCATCATCAGACTGAGCCATCAGCGCGAACAGTGAATCATACTTCGTTGCTTCAGTTTCCACTGCCATCATGGAACTGTTTTCCGCATCTGGTTCCCCTTCGGATTCACTCGAAGAGTCTCCCCAAGCATCAAGAGCCTGCTTAACAATATTGTCAGCAACACTTTTTCGATTGAATCGCTTGTCTGGAACCAGGTTCCTTTTTGCTGTTTTGTCCGGATTTTGTTTGTATTGCTCCAGTTTCGCGAGTGAGCAGTCTTTGATGAAATGCCCTGGCTTTACTTGAATTGCCCCACTTTGGTATACCACCATTTCTTCGAACCATCTTTTGAAATCTCTTAGTAAGATAGGCCATATCACTATCTTCATCACTTGAGTCACTGCTTTCGGCTTTGAGTACCAGGTTCTTCTCCTTCTTAGGCTCTCTTCTTTCGCTGTCTTTCTTTCTTTTCATCTCGTATGTCTTTAGATTACCAATCAACTCATCCATGGTCATAGTTTGTAGATCTTTAGCTTCAGTGATGGTATTTACCTTACTTTCCCTAAGGGATCGAGTCACCAGGTCCCTGTTGTGTTCCTCCCTGAGGTCGTTCATGGACCAGGACAGTTGAAATGTAGGTCAGGTTCTCTATCTGGTTCTTCACGACAAGATTGTTAGATCATCAAAACATCAGAAGCATAAGGCAAAGACATTGAGAACCCATCATGGATGACATTGCTTTCTCTAGTAATGACTTAGCTTCGATAAATGAGCTTAAGAGAAGATTAAGAACCCAGTTTGATATTAAAGATTTAGGAGACTCAAAGTCTCTTCTGGAGATTAAAGTGATGAGGGAGCAAAGTCCAAAATGGCATAACCAAATAATTGTTTTGCCAATGATGGATTTCGCGCCACGGAATGAATCGAGGAACTAAGGACGTTTCCAATACCGATAGCAGTAGAGGAACCAACCCCAGAAAATCTGACCAAAAGATAGCTAAATTCCCTCACTAACCTTACTTCGGATTATGTGGATGATCCGTTGAGAAAAAACGGTAAGGCAAAGAGAAAGTACCACTTTTCTTAAGTTAAGATGAATCTAATCTATTGAAGAGTCAAGGTTTCCAAAGAGCACGGATGAGGCGAAGCATCGATCCAACTACATACCAACGGAAAGACATTACGGGTGGTTGTATTGCATCGTACTAAGCCTTGATCGGAGCCTAGTCTGGGATCGAGAATTTTCCCTCTAATATAAAAATTACGAGTAGAAGGGCTCATCCCAGAAGTTTTTCCTAGAGGTGAAAGGGGAAGGAGCATTGGTACTTTCTTTCGGCATGGGCGCGAACTTCGCGATCTCTGGAAGCATGTGTGTTGGAGCGAATTGGATGATCGGGCCGAGGGCTGCCCCCTCTTCCCCTCGGCCTGACCTGGTCGTCCTATGCGACTGGCGCTTCAAAAAGTGAAACTTCATGATCGGCCAATCTATTTTTGCTTTCAGCAAGTAGGCGACGCGAATCTATGCTTTCTGTCTTTCAATCAGATACTAATTGCTTGGATGCGTTTGAAAGTCGGGTCATTTGATATTCTCAATTCCACTCGGGCATACTCTTTCATGGGCTCGACACAGCTTGTGACATCGGATCCTCTCTTCTCTTCATGGCCCCCGCCTAAAGTTCTGACCCTTGCTTCAAGCTCTGATCTGGGAGAATGGCCCCACCAGATGTGATCGACGTCGCATCTCGACCTGTTCGTTTACTCGTAGCAAGAGCGCGGAAAATTGAGCGTTTCTTATTACGACTAAGTATACCCATTCAGACTCGCTTTTTTTCAATTATAAAAAAAATAAGCACTTTTCTTTTTTTATCTTCTTTGTCTGAAAATTGGTTTGATTTGCTTCACTGTCACACCTCCTTTTTCCCGAGGGGATAGGGAGTTTTTCCAATTTAAGTGACATTATTCGAAATGAGATTATTTATTTATTCAGAGTCGCCACTTGGAATATTTATTGTGTCCCAAGTCACCGGTTTATTTCTTCCCAAATCGAGAAAATTTGACTTTGTTTTAAAGTCTGCAAACACAAAAGACCGGGTAAGGAATTCTGTTAATCCGGGGAAGGTGTTAGGCACTCCCGAGTTCCGTGGTTTTAGCACAGTCGCTTTTAATCATAACTGACTTAGTTAAATTGCTTAATTACTCATTTTAGAACCTATGTAATTTTATCTCTTACCGCTTTTGATTATGGCGTTTATGGATTTAATCTTTGAAATGGATTACATGTGTGTAAATCCGCTTTATTTTGGGCGTTAAAATCATGTGACGCGTACGTGTACACAATTAATCACGCTTTATTAATATTAAGATTGTTTGGCTAAAGTTGCGCGAACGTTGTACCTTGATTTATTTTTTGGGAATCATAACCACGTCACGCAACTGTGTACACAATCACGATAATAGAATTACAGCACGCCTAAAGCATTCTGCAAATTTTTAGAGTTATTTTCCTAAATCTAATTTGAGATTATACAGTAAATATTTTCTACACTTTAATGATACTCGTTCAATATATGAGTTCTCATAGCTAATTATAATTGACAAAACTCTAAATTGGATAAAGCCAACACCTTAAAATACGACAATCACAGCGTTCATGCTTAAAACATCAATCCATTGTGACACAGCGAATAAGTAGATAAGTTAAAAAAAAGCTAAAAGTCGAATGTTTGTTTGATTAGTTCCTAGCAATTGTGGCAAAACGATGTAACATAATAAATGAGGAAATATACCAAAGTTTTTATTGGTGACAAAGGTTATTTTATCTAGCGACAAAATCAAACATAATATAATAGTAATAAAATAATTTAAACATGCTCAAACACTCAGTAAACTAGCTTAAACGACAAAAAACAAACAAAACAATAAGATATGGCAATGAATGAACTTAAAGCATGAAAGATGAAATATTATTGAACATGAGGATAAGAACAAGAGTAAACCTTCAATAGCTTAAATTTTTCTTCAATTCATAAGGAGAATGGGAACTTCCAAATCTGTGTGGAATGAACTGCGACCGGAGATGACGGATGGAACTTTGAACCGAAAATTCTCCGGCGACCTCAAACTTCTTCAACACCCCAGCTCCAATACAACTTAGCAGAGAAGGATTTCAGTTGTTTCCAACTAAATCAATTTATTTCAACGGGAAGGAAGTAGAAAGCAACGATGATACCGGAACTCCGGTGAGATGGCTTCGTCGGCGACAAAATCAAAAGCTGTGCGGCTGAGCTTGAGTGAGATTAGATTGATTTCTTTTGTTCCCCTAAATTCTTTTTTTTTCTTTTGTTCTTTCCCCTTAAGAACAAAAGAAAAATAATCAAAATCTGTGCGGCTGGAGGTCGAGCATTAAGGTTGTAGGCTAGGGGTAGTTTATAATTTTTCCGTCTTTGTACCGGATAGTCTGATAGAGTATTGCCTATGTCTGGTAGCGGTCTATATTGTGTTCACACTATTTTGTTGTTTTGCATAGGATTATATTATTGCAGTCCCTTTCACTTATTTGGTGTATTTTAAGATATTATTATTACTTCTCTTGCTTCTTTCATTGTTACAGATCTCTTCTTGCATTTTTTCCTGATATTATTATCTTTTCTATTAAGCCGAGGGTCTCCCGGAAATAGCCTTTCTACCCTTCCGGGGTAGGGGTAAGGTCTGCGTACATCCTACCCTCCCCAGACCCCACTAGTGGAATTTTACTGGGTATGTTATCTTGTTGCTACTGTGTTAAAACACAAAATCAGAAAAACTGTTAGAAGAATAAAAGAAATTGGAAAAATAGTAAAGATTAAGAAATATTCCGAGTCCACAATTTGCTTGTGCGTCCTCAAGGAATTTTAACCCCCTCACACGTTGCCAAGGTAATGGATTAAATCCTCCCAGGATAAAACGGAATAAACCTTCCTGCAACAGTGGCAATACAAACTGCAGGATACCAACAAACTTAAAGAACGGAGCAAAATCACACTTACGAATTTGAGAGAGAGACTGCGAATTAGAATGCAGTATTTTCAGAAAGAAGGAAGTTCTGTAATGTTTTTTGTGTGTTAAAAACGAAGCCATGCCTCAGAATTTATAGGCAATTATTGAAAGATGTGTGATGTTTGTTCTGGAAAAGGTGCCTTTTCAGAAGTTTACGCAGCCTGCCGCGGTTACGCTAGGACCGCGGCCAGAGTGGCCCTTTGAATCTGCAGTAGGGTTCTGGCGCGGTCCTACCGCGGTTACGCCAGGACTGCGGCTAGACTATCCTTCTGAATCTTCAACAGTGATCTGGCATTTTTAATTATTATTAAATAATTAATAAAATAAATTTTGTCCAAAATAATCTTATCGATCGATCATTTGACAAATCCAAATCCAAATCCAAAGCCGAAGCGGAAGCCGAAGCCGAGCCGAGCGACGACGATGGCGCGAGGGTTCATTCTCTTCAACTCCTTTTAAGAGCTTTAAGAAGTGATTCTATATATAAGCACACAAATGTAGTTGTCCCTCACCAATGAGGGACAAAGTGCAAGTCAAAAGCTCACTTCATTCAAATTTTCATTTCCCTCCATTTTATTTTCCACCATTTCCAATTCACGCTCTTATACTTTAAAGCCCAATGCTTAAAGTCTTTGAAACTCAATGCCTTTAAAGTCCAATAATCCCCCACATGAATGGGAATGGCTATAACAAGAATGATCATAGATGAAAGCTATGTGATTTGCAAGTAAGGATTAAGCGCATCTGGAAAAGTAGGTTTCCATTTGAACTTTCCGTAGTGAACATATGTCGGATATACTCGGTCAATCGGTAGATTTGATATCTTTGAACCGTCGAACTTTAGTGTATACCTAGACAACCATATGTCACACAACCAACCCTTAACCGTCTTTTTGTTCTCATTGTTGTGTTCGTTTCAGCCATGAACACCGCCTGGTTTCATAAGTGCGTAGAGAATTGGCCTTACAGAATTCTCATTGAAGCGGCTTCCACTTCACACTTACATAGGTGATTCCTAAATGTGTAATCCTTTAGATTGACACTATTTGATAAATACCACATCAAACTTAGGTAATCATTAAAGAACGTGTAACGTTCTATCCTTGTTACTGAACATTGTCTTCATCACGAGAAGGGACCAAAGATTTTACTTTGACAATGTTGAACCGGTCAATCACAACTTTGTTTGAGCTCCTTGAACCTAGATCTCGGAACATCCAAAATTCTAGGTAGAGTTACCGCCATGTTGACTTGTCCACGGCCATAGTCCCATTTCCTTAGATGATTTCTCAACTCCCTCTCTAGTTAAGCCTTTTGTAAGTGGATCCGCCACATTATCCTTTGATCTTCCATAATCAATAGTGATAATTCCACTAGAAAGTAGTTGTCTAACGGTGTTATGTCTTCTTCGTATATTACGAGACTTTCCGTTATACATAACGCTCCCTACCCGTCCTATTGCAGCCTCACTATCGCAAAGTATGCAAATAGGAGCCAAAGGTTTTGGCCAGAACGGAATGTCTTCTAAGAAATTTCGAAGCCATTCAGCTTCTTCACCGGCTTTATCCAAAGCTATAAACTCTGATTCCATTGTAGAGCGAGCGATGCACGTTTGTTTGGAATACTTCCAAGATACTACTCCTCCACCAACAGTAAAAACATATCCACTTCTGGACTTTGTTTCTGTTGAGCCGGTTATCCAATTTGCATCACTATATCCTTCGATAACCACATATTGCCACCCAGTGATGTTTGTTTGGATTACTTGTGAATCGACTAAGTTTACTTATTGCACAAGCTATATCAGGTCGTGTACAGTTCATGATGTACATTAAGCTTCCTAACACACGAGCATACTCCAATTGAGACGTACTTTCACCTTTATTCTTTATAAGATGATGATTTAAGTCAATTGGAGTTCTTGCACTTCTAAATTCCAAGTGTTTGAATTTTTCAAGTACCATTTTCACGTAATGTGATTGAGACAAAGCTAGACCCTGAGGAGTCCTCTGGATTTTAATTCCTAGAATTACATCGGCAACTCCTAAGTCTTTCATATCAAACTTACTAGCAAGCATACGCTTAGTAGCTTGAATGTCAGCAATATCTTTGCTCATTATTAGCATATCATCAACATATAAGCAAACAATGACTATATGATTTGGAACTTTCTTAATGTAAACACATTTATCACATTCATTAATCTTAAAGCCATTTGACAACATTGTTTGATCAAATTTCGTATGCCATTGCTTGGGTGCTTGTTTTAGTCCATAAAGGGACTTAACAAGTCGATACACCTTCTTTTCTTTTCCCGGAACCACAAACCCTTCAGGTTGGTCCATGTAAATTTCTTCCTCTAAATTACCATTTAAGAAGGCTATTTTTACATCCATTTGATGGATATGAAGATCATACAAGGCGGCTAACGCTATTAGCATCCGAATGGATGTAATTCTTGTTACCGGTGAGTATGTGTCAAAATAGTCAAGACCTTCTCGCTGTCTAAATCCTTTGGCAACAAGTCTTGCCTTGTATATGTCAATAGTACCATCGTCTTTCATTTTCTTTTCAAAAATCCATTTAGAACCCAATGTTTTGTTACTTGGAGGAAGATCAACCAATTCCCATGTATGGTTGCTCAATATGAATTCTATTTCACTATTGACAGCTTCTTTCCAATATTGTGCTTCTGAGGAAGACATTCCTTCCTTGAAGGTACGCGGCTCATTTTCTAGCAGGAAAGTCAGAAAATCTGGACCGAGTGAAGTAGATGTCCGTTGACGTTTACTTCTTCTCGGATTTTCCTCATTAGGCATACTATCCGTTATTTCCTCCCGAGGTCGTTTTGACTTTTAGTAGGTCACTTCACTTTTCTTTTTATACGGATAAATAGTTTCAAAGAATTCAGCATTATCTGATTCTATTATCGTATTAACGTGAATCTCAGGATTTTCTGACTTATAAACCAGAAAACGATATGCCTTGCTATTGGTTACATATCCAATAAATACACAATCAACCGTTTTTGGACCTATCTTAACCCTTTTAGGTTTAGGAACTTGTACCTTAGCTAAACACCCCCACACTTTGAAGTATTTCAAGCTGGGCTTCCTTCCTTTCCATTTTTCATAGGGAATGGACTGTGTTTTACTATGAGGTACACGGTTGATTATTCGGTTAGCTGTAAGTATAGCTTCCCCCCACAAGTTCTGTGGTAAACCAGAACTTATCAACAACGCATTCATCATTTCTTTCAATGTTCGATTCTTTCTCTCCGCAATTCCATTAGATTGTGGAGAGTAAGGGGCAGTTGTTTGGTGAATAATGCCATTTTTCAAACATACTTCTTCAAAAGGAGATTCATATTCTCCACCCATATCACTTCTTATCATTTTGATCTTTTTGTTTAGTTGTGTTTCAACTTCACTCTTGTATTGCTTGAAAGCATCAATTGCCTCATCTTTACTATTAAGTAAATGAACATAGCAATATCTTGTGCTATCGTCAATAAAAGTAATAAAATACTTTTTCCCACCGCGAGATGGTGTTGACTTCATGTCACAAATATCTGTGTGAATTAAGTCTAAAGGACTTGAATTCCTTTCAACGGACTTATAAGGATGCTTAGCATACTTTAATTCCACACATATTTGACATTTGGAATTAATGCAATCAAATTTTGGCAATACGTCTAAATTTATCATTTTTCGTAATGTTTTGAAGTTGACGTGACCTAAGCGTGAATGCCATAAAGTGTTTGACTCAAGTAAGTAAGACGAAGCATTAGCTTTATTGATAGGAACTTCTATTACATTTAGCTTAAAAAGGCCCTCATTCAGGTAACCTTTTCCTACATACATATCATTCTTACTTAGTACGACACTATTGGAAACAAAAATACATTTGAATCCATTCTTGACAAGAAGTGAGGTAGACACAAGATTCTTGCGAATTTCTGGAACATGGAGAACTTGGTTTAGAGTCATTATTTTTCCCGACGTCATCTTTAACGCAATCTTGCCAACTCCTTCAATTTTGGCTGTAGACGAATTTCCCATGAAAATTGTCTCGTCGGGTCCTGCGGGGGCATAAGAAGAAAACAACTCCTTGTTAGCACAAACATGGCGGGTGGCTCCAGAATCTAGGCTCCAGAATCTATCCACCATTCTTTAGGATTTCCTACCAAGTTGCATTCAGACAACATGGCACACAAGTCCTCCATTTCTTCAGCATCTTCAACCATGTTAGCTTGATTCTTCTTCTTCTTATCATTCTTTGGTGCACGACAATCCACGGCCTTATGCCCAGATTTTCCACAGTTGTGGCAATTACCCTTGAACTTTTTCTTGCTTGGGTAATTCTTTGGTCCAGAAGCCTTCTTTCTCTTCTTATTTTGTGGCGCCTCCTCAACAATATTAGCCCTTATTATTGTCGAGTTTCCACGTGACTTCTTTTCAGCATTTTTGTTGTCTTCTTCTATCCTCAAACGAACAATCAAGTCTTCTAGTGTCCTTTCCTTCCGCTTGTGTTTAATATAGTTCTTAAAGTCCTTCCTCAACGGAGGTAACTTCTCAATGAAAGCGGCAACTTGAAAGGCCTCATTAATGACCATACCTTCAGCAATAAATTCATAATTAATAACAAGATAAATCTTATTAATAAATTTATTGATTTGGGTCATACCTTCAGCAACGAGGTCATGCACAATAACTTGTAATTCTTGAACTTGAGTAATGACCGACCTAGTGTCAATCATCTTGAAATCCAAAAACCTTGCAGCCACGAACTTCTTAAGTCCGACATCCTCAGTCTTGTACTTTTTCTCAAGCGCATTCCATAACGCTTTTGATGTTTCCATGACACTATAGACATTGTACAGGCTATCTTCCAAACAACTCAAGATGTAGTTCTTGCACAAGAAATCAGAATGTTTCCATGCTTCAGTTACAACACATCGTTCGTCATCTGGAGTGTTTTCAGCCAGGACCGGAGGATCCTCCTTGATGAATCGCTGCAAACTCAACGTAGTAAGATAGAAGAGCATCTTCATTTGCCAGCGTTTGAAGCCGATACCGGAAAATTTTCCGGGTTTTTCTGCTGGTGCCATAGCATGAGCAGGAGTTGAACGGCTTGACGAGGCAGCAACACTCGTAACAGTAGCACCCGTTCCCGCAACATTTTCATTAGTTTGGTTTTCATTCGTCATTTTTCTGTAGAGTTGGAAACAAAATAGAACTTTGTTAAATCAGTGAAGTTTTGATATCTTCAAACTGAATACCAAACCAAAAATACAATACGAACAATGGTGAAGTGCATGTGAATTAGTTTCCTAGCAATTTCCTACTACACTAATATTTTAAACTAGATAAAATATAGGAAACTACAAAGAAAAGTTATAAATTTATTAGTCTCACCAAATTAGAAGAAATATATGTTTTTTGTAAATTATTTTTCTTCTGCAAATAAAACACAACTAATATCTAAAAATGTGACTCTTTTTGTATGATTTCTAATTTTATTAAACAAACCTAGTAAAAATAGTGAAATAAAGGCTAAAATTTAAAGATTAAATGTAAAAGATTATTTACATATTAAAAAGTGTTAGAAATCTAAGTGTGGTCAAAAATTAGGTGCTGACGTTCACCTATGAAGAAGTTGGGAAGGTACCAATTGCCTGCGTGGTGTTAAACCAATATGTTAAAGAGAGCGAAGTAAACTATCGGATCAGGTATTACTTAGATGTGAAACTTGCAACCTCATAGGTTGTAATATTTTTCTTACGGGGGGAACGGAATCAAAGGGTCAGGCTTGCTTAGGCCGAGTAAGCAATTGAAGAAATTTCATATACAGGTTTTAGTATTATAAAGCATGGGGATCCTTCTAGAAATAAAAACTTGTTTTGTTGAGGCAATTTCCCTCGTCGCTTACCCGCATTTCTCTTGGTATACCCACCTGTGTGCCTCCTAATTTCGTGAAGTCCTTGAAGCATGTGCGATTTATTTAGGATCCCTGTCAAGAAAGAAGTCAGTCCCTTATTCATTATTTTATGTTAAAAGGTAATCCATAACCTGCTTCCATATATCTCGGATGAGGGAATTAAGGCGGGTACCTAGCCTCGATTCAAGTCGCAAACATTGTCCAATGATTCATGAAAACATGCAAAGAGCAGAGTTGGCGCATATGATCTTTCTTCTTCAGTGCCGGGAATAAAGAGCTAGTCTTAACAGGATGGATTGAACTCCAAGAAGATGTATATGCTTTCGTAATATATGATTCATGTATTTATACTATAAGCAATGTTAATTTAGTGTGGTCCACATAATTATACTTTTCTAAGCACTCTTTAAATGATGAAATTTTTAATTTTTTTTGTTGACAGTGTAGACAATAAATTTGCGTCGAGAAAATAAATTCAAGACCGAAAAATATCACAACAATCGTAGTATTTTATTTCAAATATTTGGGTGTACAATTTCTATGAATCCTCTTATTCTTCCTTCCAATAGTAAATAAATTCAAGGGCCTTTGAGCTTGATCTTGAATATGTAGTTGTTGCCACGAACGATGATCTTGTTCTTAATCTTGAGCTTGATTGCTTAGACTTGAACTTGATTTGGTCTTCGTTCTTGAGCTTGAAATTAATTTGTTCTTCGTTCTTGAGCTTGAACTTGATTGCTTGAAGCTTGAAACTTGTGGAGGAATTTGCAGCGTTTGATCCACGAGCTCTTTCTTGCTTCTTGTTATAACTTCTGGTGTCTTTTCTGGGTTATGAAGACCCCTATTTATAGTTGTGGAAAGGAAGAGTTGTGATAAGAACAAACTCTTTCCGACCAATCAAACTGAAGTGTGACGTGACCGCATTTGATTGGCCAAAACATGTCACTTGCACACGTGGCGCAGTTTCATTGGCCTTCTAATATGACTTGGCATGCCTTGTCATTTTGACACGTGGCATGATCCTATTGGATCTTTCGTTTGACTTGGGATGCCACGTCATTTCACGTGTGGCACCAAACTGGGCCTTGTGAAGATGATATCTTGGGCCTAATGAAATTGGCTCATTATTTGTAGCCCAATTAAGCGGGCTAGCCCAATAAATTTGAACTTATTTAACTTTTATTATTAAGGAATTTTTACATTCCTATTCCCTATAGGAAACTATATTACCCTCAATGTTTAAGGTTTGATTTAATTATATTTAGTATACCTAATTACCAATTCTATACCATAATGTGTTTTAACTGTACAATTAATGTACCGCATATCACTCCTTAATTAATGCTACCGTATATTCCTCCAAATCCCTCCCCCCCACGTTTCTCTCTCCCAAACCTCGNTTTCTCTCTCCCAAACCCACCCCCACGTTAATGAATTTGAATATGAATATCATCAAATCATCTAATTCTTCGAACAACAAGAGCACAAAACCAAGAAAGAATGGCAGAAATATAAGTAGTACTCAAAATATAGTGGAACAACAGAACAATTGCAGATACTTAGGCGTAAGGAGAAGGCCAAGGGATAGATATGCTGCGGAGATAAGAGATCCGAATACGAAAGAATTCAAATTTGGGTTTTCAAAAATCATTATTTATTTTGGTTGTTGTAAATAATTGGGAATATATTTTGGAGTTTATATCTCAATTTTGAGGATTTTTGGTGAAGATTTAGACTTGGTTTTGGCTGAATTTTAGATTAAAACTCGAAGAAGAAGAAGAAGACATATTGCAGAAATTGAAGATAAATTGTAGAAAAATTGTAGATAAATTGTAGATTGTTTCTTGCAGAAGATTTGTAGAAGTTTTAGTCGTTTTTGATTTGTGAAAACAGAAAACAAAGCATCTACAATAAGAATACAAATAATCTACAATTCATCTACAAAATATATACAAACTGGGTACATTGAATTTTATATCCCAATTCCCATTCAATTGTAGCATAATTGTGATTTTTGACATAATTGCGTTTTTTCAGAAGATTTGTAGAAGTTATAGCCGTTTTTTATTTGTGAAAACAGAAAATAAAGCATCTACAATCAGAATACAAATAATCTACAATTTATCTACAATTTCTGCAATATGTCTTCTTCTTCTTCTTCTTCTTCTTCTTCTTCTTCTTCTTCTTCTTCTTCTTCTTCTTCTTCTTCTTCTTCTTCNTCACCATATTCCCGATTATTTTCAACAACTCCCAATCCAAACAAATAATGATTTTTGAAAACCCAAATTTGAATTCAAAGCTTTCAAGCTTTTTAATGGCTGTCAATGGTGGAAAATATCTGGAAGAATATTTACTTCCATAATTGTAGCGCGCCTAAATAGGAATATCTGGAAGAATATATAGTTCCATATTTGTAGCGCGCCTAATTAGGAAGGAATCAACTCCTAATAATTGGTATTTAATGAATGGTATATATTTTGTAGAATAACTGTGAACATGGCGGGTAAAAATAAAACTATGCACATTTTTGGTAATAAGGTTTCATATATGGTATAGGAAGGAAAAAGTCCAATAATATTAGCCCATAATATTTATTTGGACCAATATATGTTGAATTTAAAATAGGAATTTTTACCTCCTATAGCAGAGGTTGATACCTTATTTATTTTAAATAAATAACCCTTTAAAAAATTATATTCCATAGCTACCTTTTGATTTTTATAGCCAAATATCTATTTATGGTTACCTCCTACCCTTAATCCATAAAATACTCTTTGTATTATTTTTCTCTCTCATTCTTTCAGATTTTTCTCCACCCTCTGTCTCTCTCAACGCCAGTCTTTCTCCATGAATACAACCACTATTCTCCACTAATTCATCTCCATTGTCTCGCGAAATATTCATTGTCAGTGGAATATTACTTCCTAATAGATTCAGTTTTGGATTTTGTTGGAGTTCTAATAGTTTGGTTCAGAATATTTCTTCGTACTTTGTGTTCGGAACCCAGTGTCCTCTTGCTTGGTATCTGGATAATAATTGGATTATTAGTTATCGAACTTGTGATAGACTTTGATACACTTGTGTTGCCTGTGTCTCGAATAAGTGGAGGTTTTTTCTTTTGGTCCCAAATTGACAAGGTAAATTGGCTTTTTGACTTCTCAATCTGTACATGCCACTGCAACTCTTGCCTCTCATCACCTCCATTGTTACTTTTCTTCATCTACCAAATTCGCAATTACTAACAAAAGAAGACAATCTGCTATTGAAAATAAGGAATTTCTTTCGTTTTTGCGCCAAATTTTGAGAGTTTCGAGTCAGAATCCCGGCCCTCTTGACGAGATGGCATTAGGGCTGTTCTTGAACAAAGACGACGGAGTTTGGGGCTGAGCAACTTGAAGAGTCTGTTACCTTTTTTTTCATTGTATTTCAATGTATCTCGTTGTATTCTATGTATTTCATTGTATTCATTGTCTTTTTATTTCATTGTATTTCAATGTATCCCGTTGTATTCCATGTATTTCATTGTATTCACTGTCTCGCTATATTCCATGAATGTATTCATATATTTTTTTTAATTAATATAATTTATGTATTCAGATGTATATATGTATTCAAATGTATCTGCAGTATGTATTCATATATTTTTGAACTATAGATGACCATCAATACTTCATGTATTCAATGTTTTTTTATGTATTTAACTGTATTCAATGTAATTATATAATTTCTCTGAAGATTGCTATGTTTTTGGGTGTTTTTAGATTGAGAATCTTTTTATATAACTAGAACACAAATTTTGTGTGTTATAATTGAGTTTGAGTTATATTAGGAGTCTATTATGTTAATTGATTCACTTTCCGTTTAAAAACGGCTGAATAGACCATGAATTGCGCTATTTACGTTACTGTATTCACAAATACATATCGTGAATACAGTCGAATACGGTCGAATACAATAATCTGTCTAGCTGTAATCCCCTGTTTCACGCCGTGAATACAGTCGAATACAATAATCTGTCTAGCTGTAATCCATGTTTCACGCCGAGAAATGCTACTGTATTCATGAATACAGTAGCTTAAATACATCGAATACACTCTAAAAAGCCTGAAAACATAGCTATAGGAAGTAATATAGTAAATGGTAGCTATAACTAGCTAATAATCACTAAACAATAGTGCTTTGTGAAATTTTTTCTTTAAAATATAGTCCAAATTATTTTATAGATTTAATTTTAATAAAATTTATATGCCTAAAAATGCCACCTACTTCAAGGCTTGTCGGGATATAAACTTTATCGCCTAGACTTGAAGTACAAATTCTTTAGACACACTTCCTCCGGATGATAACCTATGGACTTGTGGAACTTCTCTCTAACCATCTAACGAAGAGCTCTATAAAATCCTACTATAATCCTATTCCTGCAGTCACTAAATTATTCATACCAAACTATAATGGAAAATCACACTGTTCGAGTGGAACCACCCTCCAAACCGCCTGACATTCATCCCCTCCGATCGAATGACCTCACCTCCTTCAAGGAAAATCTCCTGGCCAATGACCATGAAAGAAGCTTTTCTTTATCCTCACCCCTTCATATTTATTGCCTATGGCAATTGACTCCATCGAGGTAGAACAGGAAAAGACATCCACAGATCAGGAAACCGAACATCTAGTACCAATAACTGGGGAAGACAAACAACGAATCTATTACCCCTGGAGATTCTCTGTTATTATTGAACTTCAAGGAAAAAAATCCTTCATCAAGTGCTCAAACGCAAAATAGCAGACCTATGGAAGCCTTCAGAGGTCTTTCCCCTCATTGACCTGGGAGAGGACTACTATACAGTGAAGTTCAACAAGGAAAGGAACATGGAAACTGCTTTACAGAAAGGTCCCTGGTCTATATTCGGCAACTTCTTATCGGTGCAACATTGGGAACCTAATTTTGTACCCTCAAGAGCAAAACAAACATTCACTGCAATCTGGATAAGATTACCAGAACTACCCACCGAGTTTTATGATGAAAAAACTAAACAAAGTGGGAAACACAATAGGAAGACTCATCAAAGTAGATGCATGCACATCGGCAGCTCTTCGTGGACGATATGCTAGAATCTGTGTAGAACTACCACTAAATAAGCAAGTTAAATCTAATGTGTGGATTGGCTCACACAAACAACAGATCCTATATGAGTGCGACAAACTCCTATGCCTAAACTGCGGTTTCCTGGGCCATTCCACTGGCCAATGTGCAAAAACCAAGATCCAACCATACTGCTCAATAACAAAAGGAAAAGAAGCAGAAAAGGAAGGCCAAAGCAGCTCCATGCAAGAAGATCAACACAAAATTACACAAGAGGAACACACAAAGCTATACAAGAGGATCAACACATATCAAAGGAGGAGTGGCAAACAATAACTTTCAAAAAAGGTACAAAAAACACACGCAGAATCAAAAATTGGAAGCTCTCTCAAAGACAGGTATAAATGTTAATATCTTTGAAGCCTCCACAGGTAAGTTTCTTACATCTCAGACCTTTAATTACAAAGCACGACCCAATCAAGGTGTTGTGGGAGACAGGAAAAATGGTTTCAAACCATACTCTGGATATCAATCGACATCTGAAATGGTTATCTCAAAAAACCAGTTCTCTTCTCTATCTACTCAGAACATGATTTTGGATGATACCAAAAACCACTCTGGCGAACTACAAAATAATTTTTCTAATAATAAGATTAATAACTCCAATAATAATAACAATAATAATAATAATAATAACCTTAATAATTTTAATAATATTTTCCCTAATAAAAATGAATACATTGACAACTCAACAAAAAAAATACAACATGTGTCAGCTATTAGGGACCCCCCCCCTCGACCACTACCACCAAGATACCAATAATGGAAACACCCCCCCCCCCACCCACTAACCCCCTACCAGGGCCTTCAAATAACTATGATAATACACTGCATGCCCTAAGTAACAATGCCTACCTGTCAGAGCAAGAATCTCCCGTGTTCCAAATGGCCAATGGAATGGAACACGTACCTCAAAACCAATCCATTCCCTCCCTTACTAAATCCCTTACGCTACCCCAAACAAATGACATGCAAAAGGATATCACAATTATTCAAACGTGACTTGCCAAGAACCTAAGCTCTCCTCTAAAACCCTCCTCTTGCACCAAAAAATGCCAAGATTACCAATATCCAACAGGAGGCATTTCAGACTAATACAAATCCTTCGTCTCAATCAAAATATGGCAAACCTAACACCATCCAATCAACTAACAAACCAGCCACCAACAATACTCATCCAACCACCAATGCCGAAAAACCACCAACCTCAATCCTGGGTGGAGCTGGGATTAATGGGTCATGCCCTCTCCTTCAACATCATGTTGAATGGAAGAGAAACTGTGATTGTCCTCCACAACTCACATTATCTTGCTCAACTAATTTCTGAGGGAATCCGTCTATCAATGAATAATTATCTGAACCACATATGGCTGAATAATATTCTCCAACCAATTGCACCAAATCTACCTCCAAACGCAACCCAAATGATGATGGGGGAATGGCCCATGCCACCATACTTAGTCCCACTCCAAACAGCTCAACCAGTGATGAACCTTCCGTTCTTCACTCCGGAAATAGCCACCAATATCAATCCAACCTTTACACCATGGAACACACATGCAACTCAAGCCCCAACTGCCAATGTCCAAAATGCAACTCAAACTCATCACCAACCAACTCCACAGTTCCATGCACAGCCAAATATTCCACTCTAAGAGGACATGATGGAAGAAGTAGTGGAGCCTATCAACTTACTCCCAGAATTAATAATGGAAGATTCAAATCTAGAAGACGTAAAAGTGTTCATCTTCATGGAGAGGCAAGAACAGAGGCAAATTCTCAAATGTCCACTAGCACTATACAAGTGCACGCTGGACATAAGACCACCAGCCGATCCAACAGTATGGCAACATGCAATGATCCTAGTGCCCTTTCAGAGGACAAATCCAGTGCATGCACCAAGAGTACTGGAGAATGGGGATCTTCACAATTGGAATCTAAACATGAATAGGCTGATATCTTTCATTATCTGTAATGTTCATGGGGGGAATAGTGACACCTTCAGGCTTCACTTTAGGAAAATGATTGACACCCACCACCCTAGCATGGTCACTCTCTTGGAAACAAGAATGGATAATCATATGCCTCTCCTAAATCCATTTGGCTTCTTTGACATGATCGAGATTCCGGCTAATGGTCAATCGGGGGAATGGTGAATCTTTGGAATCATACTGTTGTTAATGTTCATAGTTTTGTTGGAAGAAACCAAGAAATCAGTGCAACTATTGAGGTAATCCCCACTCACATTACTTGGTTATTTACTTCAATATATGCTAGTTCTAATATTAGTAAAAGAAACCGTATGTAGGATAATCTTATCATCATGCATGACCACTATAAGGGTCCTTGGCTAGTAGGGGGATTTTAATGATGTCCTAAACTCAAATGAAAAGTTAGGAGGAAACTTGGTAAGCAGTAAACGTATAAAATACCTTTGGAATTGCATCAACAGATGTGATCTTACTGATTTAGGGTATAAGGGTTGTAAGTACACATGGTCAAATCGTAGGAGAAAAAATAAAGGCCTTATTACGGAAATGTTAGATAAGATTTTAGCAAATAGTGATTGGATCAGTGCATTCCCAAATGCCTCAGTTACTCACTTGCCCAAAACCCACTCAGATAACAACCCGTTACTTCTCCAAATAATCCCTAAATCAAACACTAGACTCCCAAGACACTTTAGACTGGAAACTTACTGGTGCAGGCACCCAAGTTTTAATAACCTAGTCAAAGACAACTGGAAGGGTTCAAATTATCAAGATTCCTCCAATTCTTTCATTACCGTCAAGGTGTGGAAGAATAACGTTTTTGGGGACATACAGAAAAAAATAGAATCCTAGCAAGATTAAAAGGCATTCCAGAATCTCGACATTACCATAGTAGTATATTACTTCAAGAATTAGAACGTTCCCTTCAAATAGATTATAACAACTATCTAAAATAGAGGAAGACTACTGAAAACTAAGAGCCAGGATTTTTCGGGTACAAGAAGGAGATGCAAACACTAAGTTTTTGCACATCATGGCCACTGATAACAGAAGGAGAAATAAAATAATGTTCTTTAAAGATGACCAAGGCAACTGGATCAATGATCCAGTAGAAATTATAAATCACACCAAGCAATTCTTCCACAACTCCTTCACAACTTCTCATGAATTCACATACTAGTTAAGTATCCGTCTTGCTCATCCAAATTTTAATAAAATTGATTTTAATATACTGGATAAACCTTTAATGCCTATTGAGATCACCAATGTTGTCTTCTCTTTTAAACCATTCAAGGCTCCTGGACCTGTTGTACAAGGTCTTTGTAATACCTTGTACAAAATCATTACAAAGATTATCGCTAATAGGATTAAACCTTTTCTAAATGATCTGATTAGCCCCTTTCAAGCTAGATTCATCAAAGGAAGAAGAACTAGTGACAATACTATCCTGGTACAGGAAATCATAAACCAATTTAAGAATATGCAAGGGAAAAAGGCTAGTATGATCCTTAAACTGGACCTAGAAAAAGCCTTTGACCGACTAGAATGGTCCTTCATCTATAGAATGCTTAAATTCTTCAATTTTCCCCCAACAATCTCTACATTAATTTTGAATTGCATTTTCTCAAGTAGAATTCCCATCCTAGTCAATGGCTCAATGACTGAATTCTTTAGCCCAAGTAGGGGAATAAGACAAGGATGCCCTTTATCCCCATATATCTTCATTTTATGTATGAAAATATTCTCCCGTTTGATCTCTCATCAAGTAGATATCTGCCAATGGGACCCCATTCATCTAAGCTCAAGGGACCCAGAAATATCCAACCTGTTCTTTGCTGACGATCTCACTTTGATGTCAAGGCCCAATGATAGATCCTGCAAATCCAAAAAATAATCTTTCCTTATTTTGCAAATTATCAGGGCAGAACATCAATCTTCAAAAATCAAAAATTATTCTTTCAAAAAACTGCCACCCCAATATAGCTAAAGAAGTGGAATCCTTTTTCAACATAAAAATAGACAAATCCTTTGGGAAATACCTAGGGTACCCCATCCTAAACAACCACCTTGCTCCTAAAGATTACCAGTATATAATAGAAAATATGCAAAGGAAATTGTCCTCCTGGAAAGCAAATTTTCTCTATATTGCGGGAAGAACTACCCTCGTCAGTTCAACCCTCAACTCAATTCCAAGTCATGCATGCACTATACTCTCCCCCCCCCCCCCCAATAAAACATTAAAACAAATTGATCGTATCCAAAGAAACTTTATCTGGGAATTTACTAGTGAATCAAAAAAGATTCATTACATAAGCCGGAATAATATTACTAGACCATAAAAAGATGGGGGACTAGGAATAACAACAACTAAAAATAAGAACTTAACTTCTTTAACCAATCTTGCATGGAGACTCTTGACAAATACCACCACCCTATGGTCTAGGACCCTAATTCAAAAATATGCAAAAAATACTCCTAAAAAATACAATTCTTTTGTTTGGAAAAGTATCCTCAAGAGGTGTTCTATTGCTCAAAAGGCATCACATGAAATCCCAGCCAAAATTCGAAACTCAATTTCTAGACCTCCAGTTGGATTCCAAACTGTCAAACCCTAAGACAATCAATAGAAAGTCCTCTTAAAAGAGAAGAAACTACCATGACTATTAATGATATTCTCTTCAATAATCACTGGAACCTATCAAAAATATCCTTCACTATTACTAGGGAGGTAAAAACAAACATCAAAAAAAATTCCGATGCCGTTAACACTCCAATTTGGTCCCTTAACTCCAATGGTAGTTTCACTTCCAAATCATGCTCCAAAATTATACAAGAGAATAGTCCCCATCAAAATAATTTCATGTGGATTTGGAAGCTTAACTGCCCTAATAAAATTAGGTTTTTCCTCTGGCAATGTCTTCATAACAAAATCCCATGTCGCCAATACTTGCATCACATTGGAATTAATATTGACAATAATTGTGCCATGTGCCATAACGAAGAGGAATCACCTAGTCACATCTTTCTTAGATGCCCCATTGCTCAAAAATTTTGGGCCAACCTAGGAGTAAATGTGTCCTCTTTAACAAACCAACACTGGCTGCTGGAAATAAAAAGCCTTACAACTAGTTTCAGTTCCACCTATATTAACTGGCAACAGTTTTTTCCGTTCATAATTTGGGAAATTTGGGTAAACAGGAATAAAAATATCATTAACAATACTACTCTGAGCTCGTCTATCTAAAAAATTTAAATCATGCCCTAGAATTGTATTTATTGACCTTTACAAATAAACCCATCACAAACATGAGAACCATCAACATCAAATGGCATGCACCCCAAAAAGGTTGGCTAAAACATAATATTGATGAAGCTTATGAAAATCTAAAAAGTGGTCTAGGCGGGATATTCAGAAATAACAATGGGAATTGGATAATTGGATTCCAAAAATTCAATAATGATCTTTGCCCATTTCATATTGAATTACAGGCACTCCATGAAGGACTACAACTAGCTCAAAGGTTCAATATATTTTCGCTGGAAATAGAAACAGACTCCACAGAAGTGATTAAGGCTATTACAAACGGCCATGTCATACTAAATAATCTAATCCTCTCTTGCAGGTCATTAATGCACCAGGAGAAGAGCCTCCTATTGCGGCATAATTTTAGGCAAGGGAATGGAGTTGCGGATGCGCTAGCAAAGGATGCAAAAAATCACAAAAACAATCAATATCTGCCCGGGGAAATTAAGATATTTGCTACACCACCATTTTTTGTGGAGAAAATGCTTACCATGGATATGAGCGGGGATTATATTTCATCAAAAAAATCTACCTATTAATGTTTGTAATATGCTTAAATCTCTAGGTAACCAAAACATTGCTAGTGACAATGTCATTTTGAGTGAAGGGTCTACGTATTCAAGCCCCTACCCAAATATCACCTCAGGTGATCCTATATGTAATATGCAAAACTCTGTTTAAGTAAGTAATATATAATCCTATTACTGATTAAAGAAAAAAAACTATGGACTTGTGACCACCCAATTCATTAAGCATTGCTTCCTAATTAGCTCTTAAGCCATGAGTAAAGTAAATTAAATCAAATGGCTCTTTCTGCTCGTTAAAGCCATTTTATTTCAAAATCCTTTGACTCATTGCCTTTCGTCCATCCTACTGCCACGTCATTCCTTTGTATTTAAAATTCTTTCACAAGAAACATATCTATTGAGCTTTAAACTTTATATGTTTGGCTAATTGTTATATCATTGCCTTTTGTCCACTTTACTGGGGTTGACTTCATCGATTGACTCCCAAAGCGACACGGATATGGGCCCGATTACCGAAGAGATTACTCTCGAAACGATTCGACTACCGGAGAGATTACTCTTAATGTGGCCCGACTACCGGAGAGATTACTCTCAATATGGCCCGACTACTGGAGAGATTACTCTCAACAGGGCTCAACTACCGGAGAGATTACTCTCGAAATGATCCGACTATCGGAGAGATTACTCTCAATATGGTCCGATTACCGGAGAGATTACTCTCAATGTGGCCCGACTACCTTAGAGATTACTCTCAATGTGGCTCGACTACCGGATAGAGTACTCTCGAAATGACCCGACTATCGGAGAGATCACTCTCAATGTGTCACGATCCCAAATACCCTGGTCGTGATGACGCCTATCACAGTACTAGTTCAGCCGAAACAACACGAACCACATGGAAGATCTTTGTAAAATTTACTCTTTTTCTAAACAGATTAAGTCTCAATTCTTTCATTTTAAAATATCAAGAGAAATACGCGGAAACAAGTACGAAAATACAATCAACACAACCCAAATCTGGTGTTACTAGTCGTGAGCCACTAAGTACAACTCAACGTTGTCTGCTTAATACAAATTAAGTCTGAAATATAAAGTATTAGGATAGGAAGGAGAAGGGCAGGGCTGCGAACGTCGTGCAACTACCTTGCTAACTCCGAAAAATACACAGAAGCTACTGAAAGCTCAGAAATACCTGAATCAGCACACAAGATGCAGTGAGTAATGTGAGTACGCCAACTCAGTAAGTAATAAAAGTAAATAAATACTGAGCAGTAAGAAATCACGTAATCTACGTCATAGCACCACAACGGGTACCGTATGTTTCCAAAAAAAACCAGGATACAAATCAAATTATCTCGTTAAATTCCAAGTTCAGTAAAATTCTTTGAAAAATAACTTTCTAACAGTTTCAATAGAGGTTCAATGTAGTTTATAGTGAAAGTGATAAAAATCGTAATCGGCCCCTCGGGCAAAAATAAATCATATGCGACCCTTCTGGCAAAACCCCTCGGTCGTTCATGTACATCACATAACAGGAAAAATCTCAATGGAAATAACAAAACCAAATCAGTAATTTAATTCCAAATATTTCGTAAAAATTCCAGTTTCAATGAAAGTTGTTCAATACATTTGTTTAATATTTTCAATAGAGGCTAAGTATAAAGATGAGTGAAAAAAATAATTTCAGAAAACAGGCCCCTCAGGTAAAGCATCAATCGTATACATGTATATATAGCCCCTCGGGCAAGCCTCTTAGTCACTCATGACTCAACTCTCATCAATCAGCGCTCACACTCAGCACTCACGCTCAATAGGTACCATATAATAACCACTGCGGCGTGCAGCCCGATCCATATATCGCTGCGGCGTGCAGCCCGATCCATATATATAGTCGACTGCGCTCACTGGGGGTGTGCGGACTCCGGAGAGGCTACTACAGCCCAAGCGCTATATCACTGCGTCGTGCAGCCCAATCCAATATTGCTGCGGCGTGTAGCCCGAACCAAAAATATATATAACATCGCTGCGACGCGCAACCCGATACATAAATATATATATAATCCTTAGCACCAAGCCCCCGCCGTTCCTCAGTCATCAACCTCACAATCAGACCCTCGGTCCCTCTCAGTCATCAGCCTCACAAGCCTCTCGGGCTATTAGTAACACAGGGTTTTCAACCAAAAAATATCTTTTATAGCATCAAAACTGTGTAAATAAGGCTGAGTTATGAAATCAGTAAGACGTAGCATGATTGAGTGTAGATATTAAACCAAAATAGTGAGGAAACAGTAGTAAAAAGCCCCTAAGGGTCCAAACAGTTGGCACAAGGTCCAAATATGGCATTCAGCCCAAAACATAGTAATATTTTCCAAAACATAATGATATTAAACAATTTCAATCAAATACGCGATTTAACAGTCGCACGGGGCGGACCAAGTCACAATCCCCAACAGTGCACGACCCCGCGCTCGTCATCTAGCGTGTGTGTCACCTCAAAGTAGCACTGTGATGTAAAATCCGGGGTCTCATACCCTCAGGACAACATTTACAATCATTACTTACCTCAAACCGGACGAAAATCTACTCCGCAATGCCCTTGCCTCTCGACTCGGCCTCAAATCACCTCGAATCTATCCAAAATCAGAATCATATCATCAATACATGCCAAAAGGGCAAAGCCCACACGAAAATTATCAAATTAAACTCAAAATCCCGAAATTGGCCAAACCCGACCCCGGGCCCATTTCTCGAATTCTGATAAGAATCACAAAACTAGAATCCTTACACTCTCACGAGTTCATACATACCAAGAGCATCAAAATCCGACCACAAACGACCCCTCAATTCCTTAAATCAAAATCTCCAATTTCAAGCCCTAAACCTCCAATTTTAACCACTAATTTTCCATAAATTCCATGTTTAAACAATTAAAAATCAACATAGAATCAAGTTTTAGGTTCAATGATCTTACCTCCAAGTGTTTCCCTTCGAATCCTCTTCAATCCCTCCCAAAAAGTTCCAAAACCACTCAAAAAAGGTGAAATATGGCCAAAGGTCGCGAAGTCCCCTATTTAAACATTATGCCGAGGGATTTAATTTCCTTCATCGCGATCGCGGAAATAGTCTCGCGATCACGAATAACAAAAATGGACTGCCTCTCATATAACCTTACGCGATCGCCGAAACACACACGCGAACGCGAATAACAAGCTCACACAGCAATGTGAACGCGACCCTCACTACGCAATCGCGTAGAGTTATTCCTTCACCTAACGACTGCTCCAAATCCTTCTTCGCGAACGCGACCTCAATCACGCGTTCACGATAGCCAACACCACAGACCTTTGCGGTCGCAGACCCAAGTTGGCAATCGCATAGAACCATTTACCAGCTGCCCTCAACAGACCTACGCGATTGCGGCCCCACTCTTGCGATCGCATATAAAGAAACCAGCAGAAGAAAATACAGCAGCAACAATAGTCTCTTTAAAGCCAAACATACTCCGATAACCACCCGAAACTCACTGGAGGCCCTCGGGACCTCAACCAAACATACCAACCCATCCCATAACATGATTCAAACTTGTACCAACCTTCGGAACGCTCAAAACAACATCAAAACATCAAATCAACCTCGGATTCAAGCCTAAGAACTTAGAATCTTTCAAATCTGCAAACGATCAAAAAGTCTATCAAACCTCAACCAAATGACCTGAAATTTTGCACACACGTCACAAATGACACAACAGACCTACTCCAATTTTCGGAATTCCATTCCGACCCCTATATCAAAATTTCCACTACCAACAGGAAAACGTTAAAATTCAATTTCGCCAATTCAAGCCTAAATCTACCACGAGCCTCCAAAATACATTCCGAACACGCTCCTAAGTCCACAATCGCTCGACGCAGCTAACCAAATCATAAAAATCCAAATCCGAGATCGAATACTAAAAAGTCAAGACTGAGTCAAACCTTTCAAATTTAAAGCTTCAATCTGAGAATCATCCTTCTATATTTGTTTCAATTATCCTGAAAACCAAAATCGGCGATTTACATAAGTCATAGTACATCATACGGGCTAGTCATGCCCGAGAACTGGCGAGCGAAGTGCAAATGCTCAAAACGACCGGTCGGGTCATTACATCCTCCCCTACTTAAACATACGTTCGTCCTCGAACGTGCCCAGAGTTATTCCGAAAACCATCAAATCGCTGTGTAACCTTACCATACACATACCCGGGGGTGATCTCACTTCACGCTGTACCATATAGGTCTGATAATGCAACATGACTGAAATTTCACAATCTAATCTAGCCCATAAACCTTAGAACCAAATTTCCACTTTCGAAATCATCTATAAGATCAGAATCTCACATCCATACTCTGAATAAGTCCGAACAAGCTGTACCAAACCATACCTGCAGCCTCAGATGCAATTACATGATATACCACATAGCTCAAACACTCGTAGCGATAACTTCTAATTACAGCAGTTGCTCAAAACAACCGAATATCGATAATAAACCTCTTATCAAATAAAGCCTCGTTCCAACACTTCCGTGTACTGCCAATGATGAATGAAACACGCAGAAAGTCATAACCATTCCTCAGATCAACCATTCGTGAAGCCACTTCTCCTTTGGCAAGGACCATAGCAAATTTCTAAGCCGAACATCGATATTATCCTTCCAACATGCTGAAATCGAATTCGTTAGTATCCATTCTAGGTCCAATGACCTCGTCTCATCTAATACAACTACTCTAGTGACATGACACATCGATACAATCTCAAGCTACAACCCGTACAACCCGTGCACCAATAGGCAACAGTCCACATGTCCTCAAATCATGGAAAATAACTCAAATGAGAGAGCTGTACCGCAGGCTCACCAGTACCACCACAACACGGTGCTAAGAACCCGTCGAACACTGTAGAACCAGAACACACGAATGATCATACCTTCACATAACTTGCTGCAATGTGCGGTCCTATCCAAACACTGGTCTGCATTATATACCTCGAGCCATCCTGCTCAAAATCCATAACCATTCAAAATTCAACATCAAGGACCCAGAGTGCATTACCATGACCACGGAGAAGCTATTGACATAACACCACACAACCCGAAAGAACATAACCAATACGCGATCAATCATGTAACCCTCAAATATCCGTCTCATTCAAATTCTGCTATAAATCTTAAATGGAACCACACCATATGTGCATATAACCAACAAATCATAACTACCGCAACACGGAAACGTAACTCATAGATCACCCCAGAACACTAATAAGCTCAAAAACAATTGAATCAGCACATCCCTCAACAATAGCAACTCAGAGTCAACAAAGCCGACTCGATGCTGAACACACATCCATATTGGCCTATCAATGAACCCCTTATCAAGGAGTTCCCGAAGCTGCTCATTCAACACCTGTAACTTCGTCGGTGCCATGCGGTACGGTGCCTGGCACCAAATCAATACTGAAATCAACAACCCTGTCCGGCGGCATACCCGGCAGCAGGAAACACATCCGGAAGATCCCTCACCACCGGAACTTAATCAATGGTAGGTGTCTCTGTAGTGACACCCCTCACAAGGCCAAACAAGAAAGACTACCTTTCCCAACCATCCGCTGGGTCTTCAAAAATGAAACCACCCTACTGGGAACATAATCCGCCAAACCTCGCCACTCAATCCGTGGCATCCCCGGCTTAGCCAACGTCGTTGACTTAGCGCAACAGTCCAGAATAACACAACACGGAGACAACTAGTCCATACCCAATATCACCTTAAAATCCAACATACTAAGCAACAAGGATCCACTCGGGTCTCCAAACCCCCGATAGTCACCACACAAGGCCGACATACGCGACCTACAACCATAACATATCCTATTTATGAGAACTCCCAGTCTCCTAATCCATATAGCACTTGAATCACCATATCCGATCCCAATTCCACCGTCTGAATATATAACACACCTCTAATACCCAATCACTCCACGATGGATACTCCTAAAATTCTTCTGTGCCACCAGCAAATTCGAATATTAGCAGTCGATCAAACTAGAGAGTGCCGCAATACAGATGATATATTATTAACTCAATATCATTGCTTAATCATCTGAAACTGCCCGTGCTGCCTAAGAACTCATAACCTTCCTTTCCGAACTGAATTGTGACCTTACACATGCCCATCTCAATCCTTCACAACATACCGCACATACTATGACATCCTATGATAAATGTGAGAACTTCATAGTCCACTCCAAACCACAAGCAACTATGTACTTCCCTAGCCCAGAATTTTCCATTTGATCCCATCTAGGAGAAAATCCCTATACGTCACATGATCCTCATGCCAGTAGAAAATATACATCTCTAATCGTGGTAGAACTCATCAAGAACTCTCCGAATCCCATTTGCACAAAACCAAACCGTCAGGACTGAATTCCTCTATCTCAACCAAGCTACGCAGGCCATCAAAACCTAAGAGCATTGCCACGAAACACCTGTGGAAACTCATTACCTCATAAGCACCCAAATAATTAATCATATCCCTTACCATGCCGATCTGACCTACTACCAAGCTATCCTAATTCTCTGAGTTCCTTCTGAATTACCCTCAAATTGATACATTTCCTTGCTAGTACACCACTATCCTTAACTAAAACTTACCCCGCAAATTTTAGCATTAGACCACACCGTTCTAAGGCTCATAAACCGTTGTATTCTTCTGAAGCACCCCCCCCCAAAAGTACCACAACAGAGATACCCGCTCTGAAGAGACCCTCTGCGAATATAAAGCCATTACCGTCGCCTTCCTGATACTGGTATGTAGAATATATAATGATGCAGAAATGCCACCAGTCTTGTCATCGTCCAGTGTAAACCTCAATTTCTAGCCAAATACACAACCTAAAAATCTCCAATTGTTACATGTAAATCTTGAATCTTTTAAAACCATTCTCGGAAGTCATCCACTCTACTCAAGTTTCAATTAGACTGACCAAACGAACCGAACGACCTGCGCTCGCTAGCACTCCGACACCGCAGAAAGTAACCCCACCTTAATGCAACCAATTAAATTCGTGCTCCATGTACATTACATCCTTCACCAATAACACTCAAGTCATTCCATAAATTCTTATAAGCCCATAAAGCATAGCACAAACCCTATCCAAAATTTCCTTTATTCGGGTCACCCTCGATCTCAACCTCTATAAGCCATAACTGATTCACCAGTACGCCCCATACTGGAACCAGCATAGCACATAACCGTGCAATTAACTGATCAATAGTAGACTCCCCCACTTGGCTCAAAGCCATAGATCCAAACACATAGTAACTCATAATGCATATACTCCATTACTGCCATAATACCATAGCGAGGTTAAACTAAATCCTTCATAAGCTCGTGCAACAGACCATCTAGTACCGCAAATCATTTGTGAACCTCGCATTCACCCTCGTAACAGTCAAGAAAACTCTCATACGCGATCCAAACTCAAACTGCAACGCATATTTTTCACTGGTAAAAGAGGTCTTCCAACAAGCAACATAAAGATCACACAAACTTCAGAACACTCCGCTGGAGATAACCCACCTGCTTCGCCTTAAACTAACATCTCTTTATACCCTTCCACCATCATAAACATCACGCAGTCACTTAATCTTCCTGAGTCTGGACTCATACCATAACATGAAATCTGCTTCACTCCCCAACTAGAACACATGAAAGGATCCTTCAACACACCCACAACTTGGGCTATACATCAAGCCAAGATGGAAATCAAGCACCAAATAGTTCTTCCTACCTTCGAGTAGACCCTTCTTATCACATCTAAATCATATGAACACAATCTCGCAGTCATATCATACTCGTCACATAACCATGTATCCATCACTTCCACTAATAGGGACACTATCGAATATATAAATCCAGAAGCACGTGCTCACACAATCAACGCCTCAGCGCTCAAGCTACGGGCAAAAATATGGCCTCGAGTCCTCCAGACTGGCCTAACATCAACACACAGAAACCACATCTCGCCCCTCAATCTGGGAAATCACAAGCCGTCGATGCACACCTCATATCGAGAGCTCATGTGCGCATATGAACGCGTGGAACGAATTCAAAGAGTTTCATTTTAGGCTGAATCAATAACGCACGACAAGAATTCAAGAATGTGGGATTTCCTAAAGGTTCTGCAGCCTCCCGAGGATAAGTACAGACATCTCCGTATCGATCCGCGAGACTCTGTTAAACGTGCTCATGACTCGTGAGACCTATGTAACCTAGGCTCTGATACCAACTTGTCACGACCCCAAATACCCTTATCGTGATGACGCCTATCACAGTACTAGGCCAGCCGAAACAACACGAACCACATGGAAGATCTTTTGTAAAATTTACTCTTTTTCTAAACAGATTAAGTCTTAATTCTTTCATTTAAAATATCAAGAGAAATACGCGGAAACAAAAATACAATCAACATAGCCTGAATCTGGTATCACTAGTCATGAGCTACTAAGTAGAACTCAACATTATCTGCTTAATACAAATTAAGTATGAAATATAAAGTATTAGGATAGGAAGGAGAAGCGCAGGGCTGCGAACGCCGTGCAGCTACCTTGCTAACTCCGGAAAATACACAGAAGCTACTGAAAGCTCAGAAATACCTGAAGCTGCACACAAGGTGCATGGAGTAATGTGAGTACGCCAAGTTAGTAAGTAATAAAAAGTAAATAAAGAGTGAGCAGCAAGAAATCACGTAATCCACGTCATAGCACCACAGCGGGTACCGTATGTTTCCAAAAAAAATAGGATACAAACTAAATCATCTCGTTAAATTCAGAGTTCAGTAAAATCTGTTGAAAAATGACTTTCCAACAGTTTCAATAGAGGTTCAATGTAGTTTATAGTGAAAGTGATGAAAATCGTAATCGGCTCCTCGGGCAAAAATAAATCATATACAGCCCTTCTGGAAAAAACCCTCGGTCGTTCATTTACGTCACATAACAGGAAAAATCTCAATGGAAATAACGAAACCAAATCAGTAATTTAATTCCAAACATTTCGTAAAAATTCCAGTTTCAATGAAAGTTGTTCAAAACATTTGTTTAACATTTTCAATAGAGGCTCAGTATAAAGATGAGGGAAAACGGTAATTTCATAAAACAAGCCCCTCAGGCAAAGCATCAATCGTATACATATATATATATATATCCCCTCGGGCAAGCTCTGAGTCATTCATGACTCAACTCTCATCAATCAGCGCTCACACTCGGCACTCACGCTCAATAGGTACCATATAATAATCGTTGTGGCGTGCAGCCCGATACACATATATAGTCGACTGCGCTCACTGGGGGTGTGCAGACTCCGGAGGGGCTCCTACAGCCCAAGCGTTATATCACTGCGGCGTGCAGCCCGATCCAATATTGTTGCAGCGTGCAGCCCGAACAATAAATATATATAATATCGCTGCAGCGCGCAACACGATCCATAAAAATATATAATCCTCACCACCAGGCCCTCGACCTCTCTGAGTCATCAACCTCACAATTAGACCCTCGGTCCCTCTCAGTCATCAGCCTCACAAGCCTCTCGGGCTATCAGTAATACACGGTGCTCATCCCAAAAATATCATTTATAGCATCAAAACTGAGTAAATAAGGTTGAGTTATGAAATCAGTAAAACGTAGCATAACTAACAGTAGATATTAAACCAAAACAGTGAAGAAACAGTAGTAAAAAGCCCCTAAGGGTCCAAACAGTTGGCACAAGGCCCAAATATGGCATTCAGCCCAAAATATAGTAATATTTTCCAAAACACAATGATATAAAAAAAAATTTAATCAAATACGTGACTTAACAGTCGCACGGGGTGGACCAAGTCACAATCCCCAACAGTGCACGACCCCACGCTCGTCATCTAGCGTGCGTGTCACCTCAAAGTAGCACAACGATGTGAAATCCGGGGTTTCATACCCTCAGGACAACATTTACAATCATTACTTACCTCAAACTGGACGAAAATCTACTCCGCAATGCGCTTGCCTCTCGACTCGGCCTCAAATCACCTCGAATCTATCCAAAATCAGAATCATATCATCAATACATGCCAAAGGGGCAAACCCATGCGAAAATTATCAAATTAAACTCAAAATCTAGAAATTGGCCAAACCCGACCCCTGGGCCCACGTTACGGATTCCGAAAAGAATCACAAAACTAGAATGCTTACACTCTCACGAGTTCATACATACCAAGAGCATCAAAATCCGACCACAAACGACCCCTCAATTCCCTAAATCAAAGTCTACAATTTCAAGCCCTAAACCTCCAAACCACTAATTTTCCATAAATTCCATGTTTGAAAATTGAAATCAACATAGAATCGAGTTTTAGGTTCAATGATCTTACCTCCAAGTGTTTCCCTTCGAATACCTCTTCAATCTCTCCCAAAAAGCTCCAAAACCGCTCAAAAATGGTGAAATATGGCCAAAAGTCGTGAAGTCCCCTATTTAAGCATTCTGCCCATGGATTTAATTTCCTTCATCGCGATCGCGGAAATAGCCTCACGATCGCGATTAACAAAAATGGATTGCCTCTCATATAACCTTACGCGATCGCCAAAACACACACGCGATCGCGGATAACAAGCTCACACAGTAACGTGAACGCGACCCTCACTACACAATCGCGTAGAGCGGTTCCTTCACCTCACGACTGCTCAAAATCCTTCTTCGCGAACGCGAACTCAGCCACGCATTCGCGATAGCCAACTCCACAGACCTTCGCGATCACAGACCCAAGTTGGCGATCGCATAGAACAATTTCCCAGCTGCCCTCAACAGACCTACGCGATCGCGGCCCCACTCTTGCGATCACGTATGAGGAAACGAGCAGAAGAAAATACAGCAGCAACAACAGTCTCTTTAAAGCCAAACATACTCCGATAACCATCCGAAACTCACACGAGGCCCTCGGGACCTTAACCAAACATACCAACCCATCCCATAATATCATTCAAACTTGTTCCAACCTTCAGAACGCTCTAAGCAACGTCAAAGCATCAAATCAACCTCGGATTCAAGCCTAAGAACTTAGAAACTTTCAAATTCCGCAAACGATCAAAAAGTCTTTCAAACCTCACCTAAATGACCTGAAATTTTGCACAGACATCACAAATGACACAAAGACCTACTCCAATTTCTGAAATTCCATTCCGACCCCTATATCAATATTTCCACCACCAACCGGAAAATGCCAAAATTCTAATTTCGCCAATTCAAGCCTAAATCTACCACGAGCCTCCAAAATACATTCCGAACACGCTCCTAATTCCACAATCGTTTGACGGAGCTAACCAAATCATAAAAATCCAAATCCGAGATCGAATACTAAAAAGTCAAGACTGAGTCAAACCTTTCAAATTTAAAGCTTCAAGCTGAGAATCATCCTTCCATATCTGTTTCGATTATCCTGAAAACTGAAACCAGACGATTTACATAAGTCATAGTACATCATACGGGCTAGCCATGCCCGAGAACTGGCGAGCGAAGTGCAAATGCTCAAAACGACCGGTCGGGTCATTACACAATGTGTCCCGACTACCGGAGAGGCCAACTTAAGGTGCAAAGGGACTCATATGTCCACCTTAAGATTGGAAAGTTATAGTTCCTTTTAAGGGCAAACCCTCGAAGAGGCCAACTTAAGGTGCAAAGGGACTTTTATGTCCACCTTAAGATTGGAAGGATATAGTTCCAACTCGAAGACGACATCGACTTGACGATATCGACTTGAACACTTAGAAAACTTTGAAGATTTGGCCGACTTTGCAGACTTCAACTTGAAGAGCGGTTGACTTTTGAAATTCAACTTGAAAAATTGGCAGACATGAACTTCAACTTGAAGATTTGGAGGGCTTAAACAATTTTATTTTAAGACCGGCGAATTTGAAGAGTGAAACTTGAAGATCGACGGACTTGAAGACTTCAACTTGGAGACTTGGAGGGCTTAGATATTTCAACTTTAAGAGTGGCTAATGTGAAGATTTCAACTTGAAGACCGACGGTCTTGAAGATCTCAACTTGGAGACTTCAAATTGAAGACCGACGGACTCGAAGACTTCAACTTGGAGACTTCAATGGCTTAAATATTTCAATTTTGCTTTACATTTTCCGACTTTTATCTTAGTCGCAAAATTTTCAGCTTTATGCGCTTGTAACAAAAGATGCATATCTTGTCGTTGGAGAGTCCAAATAATGAACTGTTTGATTTCTCAAAAATTAGACTCAATATCTAAAATATATCCAAAACTTAGAATCAAACACCTTCAGAATCGCCCCAGATAATATTTTGAAACCAACTTTAGATTCCACCATGTAGAAAATTTCAAATAGTCTCACAAAAAAATCATATCTTGGCGTAGGAAAGTTAGAATTATGAACTGTTTGATTTCATGAAAACTAGACTTTAAAATCTAAGACATATCCAAAATTTGGAATCAAACACTTTGATAATTGTCAAAGATATTATTTTGAATCTAACTTTAAATCCCGAAAGGTTGATAGTTTCAGACTTGCGTAGTTTTACAAAAAAAGTTGTATTTTAGTGTGGGGATGTTGAAATCACGAACCGCTTGATTTCTTGGTAACTAAACTTCAAAATCTAAGACACATACAAAATGTAAAATTTAATGCCTTAAGGATAGTTTTCGATGATATTTCAAAGTCGACTTTGCTTTCTGATATGTCGACAATCCCAAATTAGCGCGACTTCACCAAAATTTTTGTATCTTGATGTGGAAGCCTCGAGTCGCAAGACCTTTTTTAATTGCCAAATAGAAATTCAAGAGCTTCATTCTCATCAAATATCTTGGGTTCAAGTCTTACTGAATTAGGAAGGTCGTGAAGGCTTCACCAAGAAAAACTTGAAGGTTTGGCGAACATGAAGGTAGCGAATCCCCGTACTTCAATGCAAATGCTTGGCAGCCCCCTAAAAGATATTAATCATTTTATTGAAGACACCAATTTACCATAGCGGCTTGCCCCATGTAAATCAAATGGGATCCATAGTTTAACAGAAGAATGGTATCTCAGCTCGATTTTCAAGTGCTGATTGAATGGATTACATTCCATCATACTTCATTCGGACAATGATTGGGGGATTATGTATCTTTTGAACTTATGCGACTGAACTCATAATGAAACTCTAAGATGCCTACATACCTCGGTGAAGAGGATCAAGTCACACCGTAGTTCAGAATGGGTAGATTTTTTTTTATGTCCTAACTTTTTGCCTAGGCCGCCTCTTTCGAGATTTTCAACCTAGCAGACTCTTTTTTTCTTTCTTTTTCTTTGGGGCCGTACACAGTTTATACTCTTGCGGGCCATGAGTATAGGAACATGCAGTTTAGGCTCATGCGTCAAAGACCTTTGCAACTTCAAGGATAATACTTCTTCAAAAACTTGCCATTGATGGGGCCGATTCTCATGCCATCTGCATCAACCAACTTGTAAGCCCCACTTGAATAAGCTTCTTTCGCGACATATGGCCCATCCCATTTTTAATGAACTTCCCTATAGGTTTATGGGAAGTAATAATGGGTCTCCTTATGGCAAGGACTTGATCTCCTACCTGAAAGGATCTTGGGCAAACTCTTTTATTGAAGGCGTGAGACAATCTAGCTTGATAACATTCAAGACTCTGTTGAGCTTCCCACCTTTTCTCATCAAGAGCCTCCAACTCTGCTAATCGAAGTCGAGCATTTTCTTCATCAGTGATTGTGAGCACGTGATTTTTGCCCTATGTGAAATACTCCTACAAATTAAAGAAATAGATTTTTTCCAATTGTTTGCAATTTTATAGGATTTTTTTGTTGTTGATTGTTTGTATTTTTGTGCACGTTTAATTCTATTAAAATCATGAAATACCAAAAATACCATGCATTGCATTGAGATTTTGTTTTCATGTTTTTTAGGATTAATTAGTTAATTAATTGCTTTATTAGATGAAAATCACAAAAATGGCTCATTTTTACATTTTTAGCTTTTAATTTTAGATTAGTGATTTTTCTCTTTTAATTTAGGATCAACTAATTGTTATAAATATTATAATTAGGTAATTAGCTTAATTTTACAATTTAGATTAATTTAGGATTTTTACTTTTAAAAAAAACAAAAAAAAAAGGAAACAAAAAAGAGGGAATTGAACAAAGGGTTAATTTGAAATTGGGCTGGATAATTAACCCCAAATCCGTTCCCAAACTCAGGCCCAAAACCAAGCCATTCGGCCCAGCCCTCCCACTTAACCAAACGACACCGTTTGTGACCAACAAATCCCATCCGTTGATCTCTTTTGATCGAACGGATGGGAACTAGTCCTGGTTTTCGTATATTAATGTCCAAACGCCCCCCCCCCCCCCATACCCTTCAGACCTCTCTCATTCTCATCTTCTCTAACCAAACCCTAGAGACCAGCCGCCTCCAAATTCTCTGCCGCCAACCACCCACCGAAAATTGCCTCACGGCGGTTCCGGTGCTCCAAAACCTCCCAAAATCATCCTCCACAACCCTGAGCTCATCCTCAACACTATTCCACCGTCAATTTCCCCAAAAACACCACCCAAATTCACCAATTTCAAATCTAAGGTTCAACCCTAAAAACTCTAATTCACCCAAATTACTCCAAAATCACAACCCACACTCTTCACACCCCTCTGAACCCTAAACTACAATCAATTTCCCAAAAACCCCTGCCCAATTCTTCAAATTTCGAATCTAAGATCCCATGAACCCTAGCTTTTTCCCCTTTACGATTTCCAGTCGGTGTTCGATAGTTTGAACCCCAAACTTTCATTAGTCGACTGTTTCTTGTTTAGAACAGTCGATCAATGTTAGTTAAAGTTCATTTCATCTTGTGGAGAAATTGGTCAAATGTTCGTTGTTGGTCCGAAATAACGTAGGTAATTTCTTGCATTATTTCTGTTTCTTTTCTTTTTCCTCTTTCTTTTCTTTGTTTCTTCTTCATGGTTTTTGTTTCTGTTTTTAGCCGCATGTTTTAGGTTTCTTCTTTTCTTTGTTCAGAATTGTGTTGTTTGTTTACTATTGCATTTAGTGATTCAGATTAGTCAGTAGTGCGTTAAGACTTTATCATAAGTTTAATTTCAAATTTAGTTTAATTAGGGTTCGTTTTTAGGACTGAATGCATGAAATGATTCTGTTTTTTTTCGTCATATTTTGTTTTGTTTTCAGTACTCTGTTTAGGATAGTTTCTGTTTTTTTTTTGTCATTGAAGTTCCATTTGTGATTTCTGATTCGATTCATGTTAAATGAATTTAGGGTTAGTCAAGGTTTAGTTGCATGATGATTTGTTGCTTTGATCTTTGCTTCATTTTGACTCTGGATTTGTGTTGTTAGTCCTAATTTGGGAGTTAACAGGGACTTTGGGGTTATTTGAGCAATATAAAAACTCTTAGGGGGTCAGGGAAAGGGTATACAAATAGAAATTTGGATAGAAGTTTCTAGAATAGGGGGCAGCTGGCCTCATTTGGTTAGCACAACATGCATAAACCAATGAGGGACAACCAGCTGTCCTAGTTGGTTAAAAAAGATGCCTTGTGGCTGAAGGAATAATTCCATTATTCTCTTCAGCACATGGCACTCCTCAAGGGCTATATATAGAACCCTTCTTTCACTCCTAAAAACGGATTCTGACCCTAAAAAAGAACTAAAGTTTCTGCATTACTTCATTGAAAATTGGCTCGAATTGTTTTCTGATTTTTCTTTTAGTAAGAACTTGACGAGCTTTCATGGGATTTCTGGTTTTAAAGATGGTTTAAAGAAGTTGAATATTGCTGTTGATTTGTTGCTTTGCTCACGCTTCAGCTTTTGCTGAGATCCTCATATTTTTTGTTTTGCCTTTGGTATCCAGGTACACTCATGAACTGCTGAAAAGCAAATGAAGTTGTACAACATGTTTTACTTTTTTTTTTGTAATAATAAGTGAATGTCAATGTTATAGTTCTCATATGAATGTTAGTTGCAATTTGTTTGGTTGGTATTATGTTTTTTGTGTAAATATTCTGAAATCTGGATATTTTAGGCTGTTATTGGTTAGATTTGTATGAATGTTCAAGTTAGTTTGATTGTTCCATGTGACTGCTGAACAGTTTAAGGTAGTTTCAGCTATTGTTCATTACTAAAAGCATGTCAATAAATTAGAAGCCTATAATTTGATTATTCCTGCATATTTGATTTCTCAGAATTTTATATAGTATTTTATTTATTTGTGAACTGGAAGAAATGTGGGTTTCAGCTATAGCCTTAGTATGTTAGGAGCCTTCATGTTAAAAATTGCTGGGCTTGGTTTTGGCCACATGAGTTGGCATGTTCGAGATTTGTATAATATGAAGTTCGTAGCTTTGATTTCCAGGTTTTGTGTGATAGTGTTAATTGTATTCATAAGGCCAGCAGGTTTTTGGTAACAAACTGGGCTTAATTTCAAAACCCAAACAGTGTTGGCCCCCTGCATGCCTAATTACTATGCCTACTTAATTTGCTTCAGCATTTCATCTAAAGAAAACAAAAAAGAAAAGAAAAAAAAATTTCTGCTTAGTATAATAAATATGGCCTTTAGAACTGAAGGTTTAGTTGTATAAAATTAGGCCTGGTATTGGCCCACTCGATACTGCCAGGAGAAACCAGGCCATCCGCCTCCTCACCCACTTCTTTGGGCTCAATTTCGAGCCCAGCTTTTTCAGCCATGTTTTCTTCTCTCTTAAGTTTCTCTTAAAATGGCGTGAGACTTGTCTGCTGGCCCATTTCATTTCCAGTAACCAATTGCCTAATATATTATCTCATGCATACTTGCAATTAGTAGTAGTATTGACTTTTAATTTAGATTAAACCCGAACATCCATAGTTCGCTTTAGTATTTTTTTAAGTTGAGGCGTGCCATTCAATCACATAGTCTATGGCCCTCATATTAATAACTAGTGTAGAAAAACACTTTGAATATCGTAGTTTGCTTTAGGCGCGTTTAACGAATCGTCGTGATTGTGGACACGTTCGTGTGACATAATTACGATTTTAAAAAGAAAATCGGAGTATGCGTTGGCGCAACTTCGACTAAACTTTCTTAATAATAATAAAGCGTTATTAATTGTGGACACGTTCGTGTGACATAATTTTTGACGCGCCAAACAAATGGGTACACGTGCGCGTGACCCGTTTTAAGATAATTCCTTAATTGAAAGAGGTAAATGCACATAGGTTCTAAAATAAGTAATTAGACAATTTAATTGAGCCAAGTATGATTAAAGCGACCGTGCTAAAACCGACTCGAGAATGCCTAACACCTTCTCCCGGGTTAACAGAATTCCTTACCCAAATTTCTGTGTTTCGCAGATTGTTTTTAGAGAGTCAAACTTCCTCGATTTGGGATTTTAAATCGGTGACTTGGGACACCATAAATTATTCCAAGTGGTGACTCTGATTTTAATATAAATAATCCCGTTTCGATTGTCACTTAAATTGGAAAAAATACCCTTATACCCTTACCGGGAAGAAAAAGGAGGTGTGACAGCTCTGGCGACTCTGCTGGGGACAACAGCCCAGAATCTCTGGTTCAGGGTTCAAGAATTCGAGCTTGTTAATATGATTTTATTTGGCTTTATATATTGTTAATATTACTGTATTTTTGTGAACCTAATGTGCTAATTGTTGTTTATTTACCATTTCGATATTGTCTGAATCGTATTAAAATGCCTTCTTACGCCACCCTTCTGAGTCTTCTAAAATATGGCGCACACGTACGCGTGGCCCACTTTCTGTTAGAAGTCATACCAATTATAACGGAGCTTGGGTCAGCAACAAGGCCGGGTAGAATTTCGTGCTCCCGGTACATTGCCCCCACCTCGGCTCGAGTTGTCCGCTCGGGTAAGCCCAGTTTAGAACACAATTCTAGGTTTAAACCTAGAATAACATAACCTCATGCCGGATCCCTAGTAGGAACGTTTGTTTGCATCACGTGCATTTGACTTAGGGGACTCAACACAGGGGTTGGGTCCGTCTAGGACAGGTGTACCCAAAATAACAGACCATCCTGATGCATCTTATGTGCTATGTAAACATTTATTTGTTTCGGCCTGCATGCTGACCGGCTAGGAAAAGACAATCTGGGGAAAAACCAAGAGTGACATAGAAAGGAAATAAACCTAATTTTGAAAATCCGGTATTTGAAAATGTCCCAAAACTCTGCCGAATTTTTTTCAAACAAAGAGGGGTTTGAAAAAACAAAAAAAGAAGAGAAGGAGAGAGATTCATTTCGAAACAAGTCATTCGTATTTTTTAAAATTATGTCAAAACTGCCTGAACTACGCAGGTCTGATTCTCACCGGATGTGGGATACGTAGGCAACCTACATAGGGTCCGGCCTCTTTTTGCAAAATTAATCAAATAAAATGAAGTGTAGATAGGTCTCTAGTCAAAGAATAAGCCAACCCAGCTTCGGTTATGTCTTAAGCCGTTCTCGCCGAGATAGCCTTAGAATATTTTTCAGTTGTCGAAGGGCTATTTTCGTAGAGAACGAACAAGTCTGTTAGTGAGGGGTCATTTTTCTAAGTGTCTTCTCCCCGGCCTCAAAATTTACCTGGAATTGTGAAGGGGCCATATTTACGAAAACAACCACTTTCGTGTAGAATGGGAAATGGTCATTTTTCTTTTGATTTTTATTCATTCCTTTGGTAGTCAGGAACTGTTTCCGCAAAAGTCCACCATAGTCAACCCTAACCTTAACCATTCACAGGTACCAAGATGAACACAATTTGGAACCTGAAACTACTGGTCATAGAGAAAGCTCAGTTGCAGTTGCGTATATGGTGGTATGATTTGGATGAAGATGGACAGGATTGGGTGAAAGAGCAGTTGGGTGCCCTTACAGACATTTTGGAAATCAAACCATGGGAAGATTTGATCAAGGCTTTGGTAACCTTTTGGGATCCTGTGCACAATGTCTTTCATTTCTCGGATTTCGAGCTCACCCCTACTCTGGAGGAAATAGCTAGATACATTCACTTTGGCTGGGACTTGAGAAAACAACAGCTGATATTCCCAAGGGCCCCATTTGTGCACAAATTCTTTGATCTGCTTAATACCAACATGCAAATGATGAAGGCTCATGTGGACAAAGGACGCTATTCCTTTCAATTTCTGTATTCCAGATTTGGGCATTCAGTCGGGTTCAAAACACATGAAAAGGGATTGAACAACAAACAGGACAAGAGCATTTGGCAAATTCATCATAGGTTCCCTTTCATAGTTGCGTTCTTGGGAATCATAGTCTTTCCGAATGCAGAAGGGACGATAGATACCCGCATGGCCAGAGTTGCACAAATCCTCACTACAAAGAAAGATCACACACTTGCTCCTTTAGTGCTGGCAGATATTTACCGGGCATTGACATTGTGTAGATCTGGGGCTCAATTCTTTGAAGGTTGTAATATTCTTCTACAAATGTGGTTGACCAAGCATCTCCGCCATCACCCCAAATTCATGAGCTATGGGTCAAGCAAAGATAACTTCATCAAGAGCTACGAGGAAAGGGTGAAAGATTACAATGCTCCAGAAGGGTTTGAAGCCTATATCTCCCAACTGAAAACTCTAAAAGCAAGTCAGGATGAGTGGACTATAGGATGGCTCCCGGTGACAGAAATCATACATATGACGGCTACAAAGGGCTACTTAATGTTTATGGATTTGAGGAGTGTCCAGCCATACGCACCACAGAGGGTCTTAAGGTAGTTAGGGAGATATCAGGTGGTGCCTGAAGATGAAGATCTAACCACCCAGGTCATTGAGCTCCATCTAGAGGCCATATTTCCCGAAGCTTTAGTCCAGCAGGATGGAACGGTTGCCGGTATATGAAAAATGGAAGCCTGGTACCAGATGTTACAAAAGGGGAAGTGCATCCGGATTACGCAATGTGGCTTGAAAGAAAGTCTTGTGCAAGTAATGAGCCATAGCCCGAACCAGAGCCCAAGAGACCAGCAAAGAGACCGCATGTGCAGGCTTTTGATGACAAAGTCAGGGAAAGGTTGGCCTGGGAGAGAAGGAGAAAAAGTATCAAGCTACCATTCACACTCTGGAAGAGAAATTGAGAAACGTTGAGTTCAATAATGACATACAAATGCAAGAAGCTGAAGGAGAAAGAAGGAGGTTGGTCCAGGAAAATGAAGCCCTACGGGCTCAAATTTAGAGAATGAAGATCGCCGTTGAAAATCCGGCCAGAAGCAGACAAGATGAGAAACTCATAAATAGTCTTAGGCGAAAGGTGTGTGATTACAGGGCTGACTTGGAAAAGGCCGAAAAGGAATTAGCTAGGACCAGGGCAAGGTTGGCACAGAATAAAGAAGGGTGGGCAAAGTTTGTTCAACGGCTGAAGGAAAGATATGAAAAAGAGGTCACGGTGCTAAAGAAGAAGCTGACTACCCTAGAAAATGAGATGGCCCAGCAAGCGAAGAACTTCAAGGAAGAAAGGGAGCATTGCTATGCACTGATTATCCAATTGGAGGAAAGCATTTGCAACAACTACAGGATCAAAACGATGCGGATACCCAAGTGTTGGAAGCACAGGCACACCAAATAGGGCATTTGCTTCAAGAGAAAGGCGTCATTAGAGCAAGGGTTTGAAGAAACAGCCGACTATGTCGTGGTGAACTGTCACGAGTGTGAGGACATGACTAGGTCAATGTTTTTTGCTTCTGTGATGATATTCGTCCGCCAGGTAATGGCCGACTTGGACCGGCTTCAGCAGGATATTGCACAAAGGACCGCGAAAGATCAGATGATGTTCCACAAGCTCCCAGGGCACCGGTGGAAGCCCTTATGTACTCCTGACTTTCTGTTGATTTCAGTTTGTAGTTCATTAGTTGAGTCTGTTAGTTTTTTTTAATGTCTAGTCTGTTTTCTTATTCAGAGTCTATATGTCAGAGTCATTGTAACAGAAAATCCAAAAAGATTTTATTTTGATGAAATATTAAAAAAAACAAAAATTTTCTTTCTTTTATTTCACATTTATCCCCTGAACAACGTAATGATCTGATTTATGCAGCGTCATGATACGTAGGCAATCCCCATAGGATTCGATCATAGCCTTAAAAAGAGAGGAAAGAAACTGATTGAGAAGTGAGAGTGGCAAACAAGAGAGGAAAAGGAAATGTAAGAATAAAAAGAGGAGCAACAAGAACCAAGCAAAGAAAGGAAGGAATGAAAAGGAAAGAGAGAAGAAAAGTGAAAAATGAAAAGAGTTAGTTAAGGACAGGATGAAGCATGTAACCGTTCAAATGCATAAAAGAAGCGGTTAACTGTTTAGGTGCATTGCATCCCAAACGTGCGGTTGCCTATCTGTAAACTCTTAAACACTAACAAGTTTGTTGTTGTTATTGAGAACAGAAAGGTGGTTAGTTTGTTTGGCACTCTGGCAAGTCACCCGTACAACACCAGGTCTAAACACAAGGCGAACATGGCTGGCAAAGAATTGGACTCGAGTGTTATTGACCCGCCAAGGGAGGTAGAGGAGTCTAAGCCCGGTTTGAGAGAAGAGTTACATAAGCTGAAACACTAGATGGCTGAGATGTACCAGGCATGGATGAAAGGGCATCCTCCACCATCATACCCCGCCAACCCTGCTTTTGTCCCGCCGCTAGCTCAATCTCAAGAACCCTCTGTCATTGATCTATCCCCATAACATTCCCCAAGCTTCAACCCTTATCACCACTATCTGGGCTCTTCTCCCCAAACTGTCCAAGCTCCATAAGCCAAATCAACTGCATACCCCCCTCCACCAGCTACCCCTGTCTTCGTAACACCTCCACCAGCCACCCTCCACCGATCTTCCAGTGAGCCGGCACTCCAAGCCCAAGATAACCAGTACTATGCCCCGGAGCCCACCTTCAAAGTCCCGGATCACTACTCACACACCCTCCATTTTGACCTTCCTGTAGAGACTGAGAAACCGCCCAAAAACCCAAAACAGGAGGAGATGTTTAGGAAGGTGAGAAGCCTGGAACAGTCGCTCAGAAATATGCAGGGGTTGAGAGGACAAGTGACTGTAGCCTATAAAGATCTGTGTCTGTTTCCTGACGTCTAGTTACCTGTTGGATTCAAAATGCCCAAATTCGACTCGTATGACAGGCACGGAGACCCCGTGGCCCACTTAAGGGGATTTTGCAGCAAAATGAGAGGAGTCGATGGGAAATATAAGGGTGTTAATGGCATAGTTTAGCCAGAGTCTGAGTGGCGCGGCATTCGAGTGGTACACTCGTCAGGATCACAGCAGATGGTATACCTAGGATGATTTGGCCCAAGCATTCGCGCGACATTTCCAATACAACATAGAAATTGTTCCAGATTGTTTATCGTTGACTATAATAGAGAATAAGCCTAGTGAAAGTTTTAGGGAATACGGTTTTCACTGGAGGGAACAGGCAGCACGAGTCAACCCTCCGATGGAGGAAAGTGAAATGGTAGAGTACATTCTTCAGGCTCTGGAGCCTACTTACTTTGGTCATCTGATATCGGCCATAGGTAAGTCTTTCCACGAAGTAGTAAAGATGGGAGGTATGGTAGAAGAAGGTCTCAAATCGAGCAAGATCATGAGCTACTTAGCTATCAAAGCAACTACCCAAGCAATTCAAAATGGTACTGGAGGAGTAATAGGAAAGAAGAAGAAAGAAGATGTTGCAATGATTTTCTCGGGATCGTGGCATGGTCCGAGGGGTACACCACACCATTATACCCAACCTCGACCCCATCCCCAAACCTACACCCACACCTCATATAATCCACCTCAACATTACTTTCCATCACCAGACCCTCAGTATTCTGTCAATCCACCTCAATACCATGTCCACCACGCCCAGTCATACACTCGACCTCCTTCTTACCCACAATGGCGTGCCCCAGCCCCAAAGAATACTTACCCAGCTCCACGAAACACCTACCCACCTCCACAAACATACCAAAACCTTATCAGTCTAGGCTTCCAACCAGGCCTGATTACAGAAAAGAAAGGCAACAGCCGAAGCAGACTTTTACCCCACTGGGAGAATCTTACACTAGTCTATTCCAGAGATTGAGGCAGTTAGATGTGCTGAGACCAATCGAGTCAAAATTACCAAACCCTCCTCCAAAGAATCTGGATTACTCCCTCAGGTGTGCATATTGTTCTGATGCTCCGGGGCATGACACGGAAAAGTGTTGGCACTTCAAAAACGCCATTCAAGAGCTCATCGACACAAATCAGATTGTGGTCCAAACTCCGGAAGCACCCAACATCAATCAGAACCCATTGCCAGCCCATGATGAAACGAAAATGATTGAGATAGTACACAAGGATGGGGAGCCCAGAAAGCCTTCACAATCCGTCATGATGATCCGTTCTAGTGAGGTTAAGTGAGTCAAGGGCCCAATTGTCACAAAAGCAGGTTTATCGTGATGAGTTTGCTAGGGAGGTTGAACTACATTAGCAGGTTTATCGCTCAGCTCACGACAACTTGAGAGCCCACTTTTAAGTTGCTCAAGAATGATGCCGCGGTCAAATGGACTGATGAGTGTTAGGAGGCATTCGACAAGATCAAGAGGTACTTGTCAACCCACCTGTGCTAGTCCCGCCGGAGCCCGGGAGGCCTTTGATTCTTTATTTGATAGTCCTAGATAATTCGTTTGGCTGTGTGTTGGGCCAACATGATATCACTGGCAAGAAGGAGCAGGCTATTTATTATCTCAATAAGAAATTCACTTCTTATGAGATCAAGTATACTCTCCTTGAAAGGACGTGTTGCGCCTTGACTTGGGTAGCACAAAAGTTGAAGCATTATTTGTCGTCCTACACTACTTATCTCATCTCTTACATGGATCCTATAAAGTATATCTTTCAGAAGCCTATGCCTACGGGAAAACTTGCAAAGTGGCAGATTTTGCTCATAGAGTTTGACATCGTCTATATGACTCAGACTGCGATGAAAGCCCAAGCTTTGGCCGATTACTTGGTCGAGAACTCGGTGGATGAAGAATATGAGCCTTTGAAGACTAACTTTCCTGATGAAGAGGTAGTACATATTGACGAGGCTGAGTAGGATGAAAAGCCCGGTTGGAAACTCTTCTTTGATGGGGCCGCTAACACGAAAGGTGTTGGGATAGGAGCTGTGCTCATTTCTGAAATGCGGCACCACTACCCTGTCACAGCCCAGCTTCGTTTCTATTGTACCAACAACATGGTTGAGTACGAAGCGTACATTTTGGGTTTAAGGTTAGCTGTGGACATGGAGTCCAGAAAGTGCTGGTTTTGGGAGATTCAGATCTGTTGGTGCATCGGATTCAAGGAGATGGGAGACTCGAGATTTGAAGCTAATACCATATCGACAATGTCTGCAGATCTTTGTCAACGATTTAGATCAGTAGAGCTCTGGCATATTCCTAAGATCCATTATGAGGTTGCTGACTCCTTGGCTACTCTGGCGTCAATGTTACATCATTCAGATAAGGCTTATATTGACCCTTTGCATATTCAAGTCCGTGATCAACATGCTTACTGTAACATAGTTGAAGAGGAACTTGCTGGTGAACCTTGGTTCCACGATATCATGGAGTACGTCAAGTCGGGGGTATATCTGGTATAGGCCACAGGAGATCAAAAGAGAACAATTCGACGTTTGGCTAGTGGGTTTTTCTTAAGTGGAGGACTTTTGTACAAAAGAACTCCAGATCTTGGACTGCTGAGGTGCATAGATGCTAAACAAGCCACGACTATCATGACCGAAGTGCATGCCGGAGTTTGCGGACCGCACATGAGTGGGTATGCTTTGGCAAAGAAACTTCTTCGAGCAGGGTATCATTGGCTCACCATGGAACGAGATTGCATCAACTTTATGCGTAAGTGTCATCAATGCCAGGTACACGATGATTTGATCCATTCTCCACCATCTAAATTACATAAAATGTCCGCACCTTGGCCTTTTGTAGCTTGGGGCATGAATGTTATTGGACCGATTGAGCCAATATCATCAAATGGGCATCGGTTTATTCTGGTGGCCATCGACTATTTCACTAAGTGGGGTGAAGATATGACTTTCAAGTCTGTGACCAAGAAGACAGTGGTCGATTTTGTTCATTCAAACATCATTTGCCGGTTCAGAATCCCCAAGGTAATCATCACAGACAACGGTGCTAATCTTAATAGCTATTTGATGAAAGAAGTATGCCAACAGTTCAAGATTGTGCATCGTAATTCCACTATGTATCGCCCCAAGACAAATGGAGTTGTTGAGGCGGCTAACAAGAATATAAAAAAAATACTTCGAAAGATGGTGCAAGGTTCTAGGCAATGGCATGAAAAGTTGCCTTTTCCTTTGCTGGGTTACCGCACTACTTTTCGCACTTCACTAGGTGCAACTCCTTATTTGTTGGTATATGGTACTGAAGCAGTTATACCTGCGGAAGTTGAAATTTCATCTCTTCGGATTGTTGCTGAAGCTAAAATTGATGATGATGAGTGGGTCAAAACCCGGTTGGAGCAGTTAAATCTGATTGATGAGAAAAGACTGGCAGCAATATGTCACGGACAGTTGTATCAAAAGAGAATGGCAAGAGCATACAACAAGAAGGTGGTCCCCAGAAATTTGAAGTGGGTCAGCAGGTGTTGAAACGCATCCTGCCACATCAAGTTGAAGCTAAAGGTAAGTTCTCCCTAAACTGGCAGGGGCCGTTCATTGTAACAAGAGTGTTGTCCAATGGTGCTTTGTATTTAACAGACATAAAGGGCAAATGTGTAGATATGGCTATCAATTCTGATGCAGTCAAAAGATATTATGTATGATTTCTTTGGTTTGTCTAATTGGTTTGTTTGTACTCGGCATGTTTTAAAGATTGGAATGATGAAGGCATTTTATTCTGCTATCTAAACACTCTATCCTTTGTTACCCCTTTTGAGCCTTATTTATTTTCTTTCATACCCCTCTTTTGGAATCAGAAGCGGAGTTCAGAAATACAGATGCAGAAAATATAAATAAAGAGAAAAGAGAAGAAGAAGAAAAAAAGAGAAGGGGGTAAGTAAAGCAAAAGAAAGAGAAGAAAGAAAAGAAAAAAAGAGAAAAAAAGAAGAAGAAAAAAAGAAAAAAAAGAAAGAAGAAAAAAGAAAAGAGAAAAAAAAAAGCAAAGCAATTCCTATGTCTTGAAGTACGTTCGACCTGATTCCTTTTAAGGATACATAGGCAGCCTCACGGTTCAGTCCCATCAAAGTAAAATTCCAAATTCCCTAGGTAAAGAAACCGGGACAGAAGTTGTGGTTTTGTAAAAGATCTGATTCCAAAAGTTGTAATTCTGAACCCTTTTAAGATGTTTTGAGCCTTTATGATATCCTTTATTTCTAACCCTGTCCAAAAGCCTACATTACGGTCCAAAGAAAGACCTTCGGTCAATCTTTAAGAATGCCAAGTCAAGCAAGTTAGAGGTATGATTCACATCAAGGGAAACACTCCGTTCTACACAAGGAAAAATGAATAAATGAGAGAGTCTTATTGGTGAAAACCCTCACGGGCATCGTAAGGCGACGAAAAGCTGAGAGAAATTAAAATGAGAGAGTCTTATTAGTGAAAACCCTCACGGGCACCGTAAGGCGACGGTGAGTCGAGTGATGAACAAATGAGAGAGGTTTGTTGGTGAAAACCCGTCACGGCACTACAAGCCGAATGAGGTTCGTGATTTTGCAGAGAGATTGGTTTATGGAAAAATCCTGGTTTCAAAGTATGAAGATGGGGCACAAAATGAAATATGATCAGGTGGACGGACTAGGCTGATTAATCCAAAATGCATGTCATGAACATTGGTGTCAGCTGCTTCGCTCAGATAAGTCTCTTTTCCATTTCTTCCTCAAACAGTCATCTTGTTTCAAATTTTCTTCTTTATTCCTAATTCTCGAAGTCACTTCGTTTAATTTTCTTTTGGGTTTACTTCTCTAAGTCTTTTCCAATGTTAGCCTTGATAAACAAGCAAGAAAGGATTTCAAAGCTTATTACCGACTTTCAGTTGCACAAAGCAAAGTGCGGCCAAAGTATACCAGAAATAGCATGATGCAAAATGGAAAGTAAGGTGTTAGTGGAAGTTCAAGTGGTCAAGTGGTTTCGTGAACTTTGGGGAAATACAGAGGTTCAAATTGGAAGGACACAAATGTAAAACAGTAGGACGAGTGTGAGGCACTCGGGTCATTCAGGGTCATGTGGTTGAGGTTCAATCAAAAGGTCAAACAATTCTTTGCCAGTCCAAGGCAGATAATCGAAACAAAGCATGGCAGTGGAAATGCCACCTTCAGCAAGAATGCCGCAGACTAACCACCGTATTTTCAAACTGATAAAATTTTCTTTGATTGAAACAAGGGCAGAAAATTTCGTTTGTTCCGAAGGAACCTCCATAATGGAAGCATGTGCCAGACAGGTTCAGCCGTTAAATTTTCAGGACCCTCCTGAATAATGGGATTTAATTTAAAGTTCTCGGGACCCTCCTGGATAATGGGATTTAGTTTCAATCCCGTCAGGACCTTTCTGGATAATGGGATTTAGTTTTAAGTTGTTAAGACCTTCATTAGATAATGAGATTTAGCGTATGTTTCACCTTTAGGAAGTAGAATTTGGCTTTGAAGTTTTCACTTTTAAGATGAGATTTAATTTTAATTTTCAGGGCCCTCCTGGATAATGGGATTTAGCTTTTAAATTCTTAGAGCTCGTTTGGATAACAGGATTCGATTAACACTCACAGATGTTCCCGGCGCCAAAATGGGGCAGAAAAGTTTCTTTTGTTTTATCTGTTTTGTTGTAATGGCAGGCGCCCACCTGGAGAACAAGGGAATACATTTCAAGTTTCAACATCAGGTGTCCACCTGGATAACAAGGGAATACATTTCAAGTTTCAGCATCATGCGCCCACCTAGATAACAAGGGAATACATTTTAAGTTTCAGCATCAGGCGCCCACCTGGATAACAAGGGAATACATTTCAAGTTTCAGCATCAGGCGCCCACCTGGATAACAAGGGAATACATTTCAAGTTGAAGCATCAAGCGCCCACCTGGATAACAAGGGAATACATTTCAAGTTGAAGCATCAGGCGCCCACCTGGATAATAAGGGAATACATTTCAAGTTTTGGCCCAAGATCAAAACTTCAACTGATCTTGGGCCAACAAATTCCCCCTTTTTGATGATGAAAAACTCTGTGCTTTTACTGATCAGATAACCTGTGGAACTCAGCTAAAATATCATCACTTGAAAAATTTAACTTATCATTAAGGGCCAGATTTAATTAGGTCATAAACATCACTGTTTAGAAAAATAGTTTTNTATTGATTTTTTTAGGTTTCTTAGCAAGAAAAACAATTGTGAGAAAGTACTCTAAACATCTTTCTTCTTTTCTTTTGATTTTATGATGAATTCAAGCTTAGTTTATGTTCCCATATCATGAGTAGCTAAATTCCTTGTCTAAGGCATTGATGGAACCTATTGGGTGATGAACTTCTTGTTTATGTGAATACAAATTGCTAGTTTAATCTTTATTTGTTCAACTTAGTGTTCGTTGTAGTTAAGTTGACAGGATCCTCAATTAGTTGTGCCTATTTAGTGTGCATAACTTGGAAAAGAGTGCATATTTAGGGTATTGTTGAACAACACCACTCCTAGATTATTAGAGGAATCTATAATTGCGGGTTTAAAGGCGGGATTAGGAATAACGAAGCCTTGGGTGCAATCTAAATTGAATTGTGCTAAATAAAGTAAGCTAGTGTATCTCGGGAGAGTGCAATAGTAAATTACTGTGATTACTCGGGAGAGGTTTACGGTAAGATTAGCGTTCATGATTGATAGAGATGTGTGGGTAAATTTGTCTGAGCATAAACAGAAGGGATTCCATCAATAGGGGAAATCATTGCCTTAGCTTTTTCTCATAATTGTTTACAACCTTTAATTTTTACTTAGTTACAGCCATTTAGTTATTTGCAAGCTAGTTACTAAAGAACACTCAACTGAGATTCGAAAATTTGGGAAGCTGGTTCTGAAGACTTAGTGGGTCTGAAGATAGCAGTTGATAGGTTAACTCTCTGTGGATTCGACCCTGGGCGTAATACTCGGGTTATATTTGCAACGTCCGCAGAGTCCTTTTTATAAGGCATAGTTGGGCGTGATCAGTTCCGAAGGTTGGAACAAGTTTGAATTATGTTATGGGGTGTGTTGGCATGTTTGGTCGGGGTCCTGTGAGGCTCGGATATGTTTTGGAAGAGTTTTTGGAAGATTTTGGCGTTTTGATTATAAGCATGTAACAATCCAAAGGTCCATTTTTAGTTCTAGAGATCGAAATTTGATTTTGAGACTTCCAGAATTTTGATAATGAATTATAGGAGTGATCTGGAAAGATTGGTCTAATTTCATCAAGTCGCGATTGGGTTTTTGACGCGAATCATGAGTTAATTGTTTAATGAGCGAAATGGATATTGCACTGAGCAAACGATCTCCGAATTGAGTTTCGATTGAAGGACTATGTTCGTATCATTATTTGTGACTCATAGGAACAAGAATCATCAAATTCCGAGTTCGTATGGTGGAGTCAGAGCCTTATTAGTGAAAATAAATATTGCTGGTGCAGCAGGATCTGGTGCGCACCTTTAGCGACCAGATTTGTCACTTTTAGCGACGGGAATGGGTCTTTTAGCGACCAGAACAGGTTTATTAAAGCTGTTGTTAGCTCATTTTGACTTTTTTTTTGGGTGAAAGAACACGGCTTGGGGCGATTTTTGAGCAAGAAATCATGGAAAATCTTGAGGTAAGTCATTTGGGATCATTTCTACTCCATAATATTGAATTATCATCGAATAATCCAACTAGTTTACATGATTTTGAGGTGTAAATTGAGGATTTGGACCTAGGGATATGAAAATAAGATTTGAAGATTTGGAGGCCGAATTGTTATCGGAATTTAGTAATTTTGGTATGGTTGGACTCGTGGCGAGATAAGGAACCCGTCGATGTGAAAATTTCTGAGTTTCGAGAAGTGGGCAAGGGGCTCGGGTTTTGCTAATTTCGGGATTTTCGATATTTTTCGATTGTTTTCGCTTGGGCTTTGTTCCCTTAGCATATTATGACGTATTCGTTCTGGTTTTGGATAGATTCGACGCGCGTGGAGGCCGATTCGAGGGGCAAAGGTGTTGTGAGCTAGAGATATCGTCGGTTCGAGGTGAGTAATGATTGTAAATAATATCCTGAGGGTTTGAAACCCCGGATTGCACATCGTAGTGCTATATCAGGGTGAGACACGCACTTGATGATGAGCGTGGGGTCGTTTGCTATTGGGGATTGTGACTTGATCCGTCCCGATTGATGCTTTTACCGCGTTGATGTTCCAAACGTCAATACCACACAAGAGGGGGGGGTGATTTGTGTGGTACCCAATTTTCGATCTAGAAGAACCTGGTTCTTCTAGGTGTTCTAGCTACTACTGTTTGCGGAATTAAAATACAGAAAATAAAAGAACACAAGGATTTTTACGTGGAAAATACCTGGCTCAAAAGGTGAAAAAACTACGACCTACTACACTGTAGGATTTTCCCAAACATCCACTAAACTCAATGAGCCAAAAACAGCATTTACAAAACTCTTGTAAACCTAAGGATTAACTCTAATCCCAGTGTGGCACACAGTCTCAACTGTTGCAACACTTTCAAGTTAACTCTAACTTGAATAGTCAAAGTACCTAATACAATTGCTTCTATGAAAGTTGGAAAGGTACAAGTTTTAAATCACCTACTACAATTGAACTAGAATAAGAATAAACACAATGGAACTAGTTCTTCTATCTTGTTCAAGTAGCTGCAGGCGTGCACACTCAATCTCACATAAATTGCTTGCAAAATAGCCTTGCTCTTTTGCTCTCAATTTTGCTTAACTTCAGCGTATGTGCATACCTGTAAAAGAGAACAACTCAGTTATTTATTAGATTAGTAGTTAGAGTTGGATTGTAACTCAATTTCTGATCCTCCATTGAGTTTGAGTCCTGGACCAATCCAAACTCCAACCCTTATCCGGATGTGTTCCCGTCTTATAAGGAGACATCTTCTCCTTATCCCATATGCAATCTTTTCGATCAGGTTAGAAGATATTCAGAAGATATTGCTGCTTGATCCCCAAGGACTTATCTTATTCACGTGCATCTCATGTGCATGGGCCATAACAACTGTGTCTCCTAAGATGGACCTGGTCCTTTACTGAGTTCATTTGTCATTCTTCAAAACTTCAACTGATCTTGGGCTAACAAATTCCCCCTTTTGATGATGACAAACTCTGTGCTTTACTGATCAGATAACCTGTGGAACTCAGCTAAAATATCATCACTTGAAAAATTTAACTTATCATTAAGGGCCAGATTTAATTAGGTCATAAACATCATTGTTCAGAAATAGTAAGCACAATACACAATATCTTCCCCCTTTTGGCATCATCAAAAAGTTGCATAAACATGTGAATCCCAGAATATTAATCATTACTCATGGCCACTGGGGCAACTGCAAGTGAAAGCATGCTTTAGTTAATCAAAAATCAACTTGACAAATATAACTATTAAGAGCAGAATCATCATAAAACAAGAGAAATGCAAATTGTCATTGATAAGGCAGTGCTTCTACAAGACAGTCCACAAAAAGAAAGAACAAAAACAACAAACCATGAGCAAAAACAAGAAAATCCCTAATCTGGGTCACTGGGGGTTAACTGAACTGGTTCAGAACAAGGACAAAGAGGGCTAAGGCTTTGAAGAACTAGAGGGTTGGGATTGGAGTAAGTTGAGCATTGTTTGTAGCATCCCTTCACTCTTTTCTTTCTCTTTTGCTAGTTCTGCTTTCAGCCCATTCCTTTCTTCTTCCAACTCAGCCACACGAGCCTGAAGCCTAGCAATCTCGGCATCTTTGGTCCCACATTCTTGAACCAAAGCCCTAACCTTGCTATTCACCGGAGTCTTCACTGATGAACCAGGTTCAATAGGGGCTACATTTAGCAGATAGTCACAGGCCTGGAGAGTCTTGATTCCAAAGTGCTCCTTACTGGAGGCCATTTCCCCTTTCTTCAAAGGAATGTTCAGCCTGTCCAGTACAGTTGTTAGAATGAATCCATACGGAGTAGCATGAGCCTTTGAACCATTGATGACTCTGTCCAGCAGTTTTACTATGAAAGCAGGCCAATTAATCTGCTTACCCCTCACAAGACACTCCATGAGAACCAGGTCCATGTAATTTGCAGTGTGCCTCCTCTCCTGTCTAGGCAGCAGGCACTTATTCACAAACTCAAAGATCACTTTATGTTCTGGCTTCATTTTACTCTTTTGAACAAATCTTGCTTCAGGCACCTCTTCAGCATCCTTTGTATCACAGAAGTTCCTGGTGATTTGGAGTGCTGTGGGCAGATCATCTAGACAAGGCCACCTTTGCCTGGTGTAATCATCATAGCCCTCACTTGGAATGTCTATAATCCTGCCCAATTCAGGTGCATCAAACTTCTTCTTCACACCTTTCACCACACTGGTCACTAGCCCATTTTTCACAGAACCATTTGCCATGAATTCAATCAGCTCTCTTCTGGCTAGTCTATCCATCTGAAGGACCATGTCCTTCCAACCCTGTGCAGCTAAAACATCCAACAACCTAAGCATGCCTGGCTCCTCCAGGTCTTTCAGCAGCCTACCCTTCAATATCTTCCTTCTGCTAAAAATAACAAAACGATATTGCTCTTGTTCAGACTCATCCTCTTCTTCTTCTCCACTTCACTCTTCATCTTCTTCTTCAGTAATTTTCACTTGTTTTCCCTTTACTACAGACCTAGTTCTTCTAGCCAAAGAAGGTTCAGCAGGTACAGATTTTGAAGACTTCTTTGCAGGAGTCTTGGTTCTTTTTGGTTTGTTAGTGGGAACCACCACAGTTGTACCTCTCTCTTGATGGACCAGTTACATCTCCTCCTCCTCTTCTTCAGCAGCCTCCGAACTTTCCACTACCTTTTCTTTTCCCTTTTCCTTCTTCTTTTTCTTACTCTTCTCTAATGCTTCCAGTTCTGCTTCACTTTGCCTTACTTTTCTCCTTGTAGCTCTTCCTCTAGGTACAGAAGTAGCAGCAGTCTTGGGAGATGTTACTTTGCTTTTCTTTGAGGGTTCAGAAGCAACTGGGGTCCTTTGTGAAGACGCCTTGCGCTTCTTTGGGTCGTAACTGGCCCTTACTTTCTTTAGCATATCTGCTAAAGTCTCATCCACAGAAGAACCTTGTTCTTCTTGTAGCTTACTCATTTGAACAAGTCCCTCAGCAGCCTCTCCTGATCCGCTTCCCCCTGACTTTAAGCCACCTTCTTCTCCTCCACCACAAATAGCAAGAACCTCTCCTTTCTTTTTCCTTCTCCTCCTACTAAACTCAGCCCCTTCAGCATTTTTCACAGAACCCACCAACACAAACCTACTATCTTCCTTCTCTACTACATCAGAAAATACATAACAGGTGTTTACCTCACCTGGGGTTTCTTGACTCTTGTCATTATCAGAAGACCCAGGTTCTTCTCCTTCACTAGCAGAGATGAACATTTTAGACTCAGAACTTGAGTCAGATTCTTCCGCTGAAACCTCTTTCCTTTGACTGGCCTTTAATTTCTCGTTCAAGATTTTTCTGAGAGAGCGGAATGCTACAGTTTTTCTGGCTAACATCTTTTACCGACGAAATTTGGGTTTTGGGGTTTCAACTGGAGGTGTTGATGATGAAGTATTAGGGGAAACAGGTGGGGGAGTTCCAGGATTGTCTTGAGGATTAGTCATGGCGGAGAATTTCTGGAAATCTTTTGGGAATTTTTGGAGAAGAAAGGGGTTTATCAGAAGTATTTGATAAGTGAATGACGGTTGTGAGTGATGAGAGAAGGTATGGAGTGTATTTAAATAGGGATCATGATTAAGCCTGTAACGGCAGCCTTTTCAATAGTCAATTAGGAGTCTAATCAAATTAGAATTTCGGTCTCTTTAGAGATTAATGAGTGACGCAATTTTAAAAAAAATCCCGTTTTAGTTAGACTCCTAGGATAATGAAACTGGTTCAATGCTCAACGGATAGAATTTCTGAAAGTTTGGTGTAATTAGGACTTCTGCTCATGATTGGTAATTTTATCTTTCTAATTGTGCAAAGTATATAAACATACCTGAACTTTCTCATGAGCATATACTGATGAACCAGGTTCTTCAAGTAAAACTTCTCTTGATCATGCCTCAAATGTCAGAGTAGAAAAACTTTGTAAGAGATTAAAGATTCATATAAACACATGTCACAGGAGTATACTAATTAAAGTATGAGACTGAGTAAGAATTAGTCTAGATATTTATATTGAGTTAAGAACTCCTAACCAATTTTTTTTTCTCATTTTTCAATTTTTTTTTATTGTGCATTCTGAACTGGACCTTTTGGGTGATCTTAATCATCCCTAATTCCAACCTGTTCCTTTCAAAGTTTTCTCTACTCAGTGCTTTAGTGAAGATGTCAGCTATTTGTTTATCAGTAGCACAAAATTCTATGGAGATTAACCCTTTCTCATAGTTTTCTCTTAAGAAGTGGTGTCTCACATCTATGTGCTTGGTCCTTTTATGATGAACAGGGTTCTTTGTCATACTTATAGCACTGGTGTTATCACAAAATATTGGAATACACCCCACTTCAATTCCAAAGTCTACCAGCTGTTGTTTGATCCATAGAAATTGAGCACAACAAGAGGCAGCAGCAACATATTCAGCCTCAGCAGTAGATAGGGCTACTAAATTTTGCTTTTTGGTAGCCCATGACACTAGACATGACCCCAGGAAATGTGCCATACTTGAAGTACTTTTCCTGTCCACTAAGAAACCTGCATATCCTACCAGATCAAAATTACTACCTTTGGGATACCAAAGACACAAATCTGTGGTGCCTTTCAGATATCTCAGTATCCTCTTGACAGCAGTCAAATGTGACTCCTTTGGATTTGCCTAGAAACGAGCACAAAGTCCTACACTGAAAATAATGTCAGGTCTGCTAGCAGTAAGATACAAAAGTGAACCAATCATACCCCTATACAACTTTTGATCAACGGATGAACCAGGTTCATCAACATCTAATTTAGTGGCAGTTGCAATAGGTGTATTTATTTCTTTGGAGCCCTCCATTTTAAACTTTTTGATTAGTTCTTTTGTATACTTCTGCTGATGGATTATGGTCCCATTTGGACTTTGTTTGATTTGCAAGCCTAGGAAGAAATTTAGTTCACCCATCATACTCATTTCAAACTCACTTCCCATTAATTTTGCAAAGTCCTTACTCAACCTATCAGTAGTGGCCCCAAATATTATGTCATCAACATATATTTGTACAACAAGGAGGTCTTACCTTTTTCCCT
>NW_017671018.1:112042-190032 GCF_001879085.1 Nicotiana attenuata
TTCATCTTTCATTTTTCCTAGATTTTCTTCTAGAGTGAGAAATGAGTGATCAGCTTTCTTCTTTCCTGTTCCTAGTTTCAGTTTTAGATTTTCTGACCTAAGTTCTAGAATACTATTGTCAAGTTCAAGAACCTGGTTCTTCAACTCAGCATTTTTGTTATCACTCTCATCAGCCCTAGATTCTAGACTTTTGCATTTTGCTTTTAGGATAACACATTCCCTAGACAGAACTTCCTTTTCATTGTTAACTATTTCAGACTCATCAATGAAGTCTAATAATAGCTCAGCCAACCTCTCTTTAGACAGAAATTTAATTTTGTCCTTGAGATGCAGAATACTCATCTCCTGCTCATCATCTGATTCTCCAATGGCCATAAGAGCTTGCTCTTCTTCAGCTTCATCTTCTGAGTCTTCATCAGAGGTTTCACCCCAAGCAGCAACCATAGCCTTGGTTGAACCTTTGTTTTTCTTGGGTTGAACCTGTTCCTTCTTCATGTTTCTTCGTTAAGCCCTTGATTTCTTCCACTCAATCTCCCATTGAGGGCAATTCTTGATCATATGGTCAGTCTTACCACACTTATAACAGCCATCATTTGTCTGTTTCTCAGGAGCTCTTGTCTTTTTGAAGTTTGTACCTCTTGATGAACCCTTTCCTCTCATTAGGTACTTTTTGAAATCTTTAGTGATCATAGCCATCTCATCATCTTCTAGGTCTGAACCTTCTGTAATTTTGAGAGCCAAACTTCTCTCCTTCTTGGGTGTATCCATCTTCCTGGTTTGCCTTCTCAGTTCATAAGCAGTAAGATTCCCAATCAGTTCATCCAGCCTGAGAGTGGCCATATTCTTGGACTCCTGAATGGCAATGATTTTGCTTTTCCAAGCAACTAGAAGAACTATTGTCAAGATCTTCTCAACCTTGTCTTCTTCAAGAATAACTCTTCCAAGAGACTTAAGTTCATTTGTCAGTGTAGTGAACCTTGTGTACATCTCTTGAATGGTTTGTCCATCTTTCATAGTGACATTCTCATATTGAGAATATAGCAATGTTCCTCTGGATCTCTTCACTTGAGGTGTTCCTTCATGAGCCACTTGCAAAGTGTCCCATATCTCTTTTGCAGTAGTACAACTTTGGATCCTGCTGTATTCATCTGGACCCAGTCCACACACAAGCCATTTCTTGGCCTTAGCATTTTTCTCCCATCTTTTCAAATCTTCAGCAGTACAATGAGCCCTTGTCTTTGGCACTTCCACTCCTTCCTCATTTTTCATTGTAGTTGCCAAAGGGTCATCGGTGACTATGTCCCAGAGTTCATAGTTTTCTCCTATGATGTGATCATTCATCCTATTCTTCCACCATGAGTAATACTGTCCATTAAATAGTGGAGGCCTGGCAGTGGATTGCCCTTCCCAGTTCCCAGGTGGTGCACTCATGTTGATCTTTTCCTAAGGTGTTAGCCTCTTCAAGGTTAACCCGCTTTGATACCAATTGATGTTCCAAACGTCAAAACCACACAAGAGGGGGGTGATTTGTGTGGTACCCAATTTTTGATCTAGAAGAACCTGGTTCTTCTAGGTGTTCTAACTAATACTGTTTGCGGAATTAAAATACAGAAAATAAAAGAACACAAGGATTCTTACGTGGAAAACACCTGGCTCAAAAGGTGAAAAAACCACGACCTACTACTTAGTAGGATTTTCCCAAACATCCACTAAACTCAATTAGCCAAAAACAACATTTACAAAACTCTTGTAAACCTAAGGGTTAACTCTAATCCCAGTGTGGCACACAGTCTCAACTGTTGCGACACTTTCAAGTTAACTCTAACTTGAATACTCAAAGTACCTAATACAATTGCTTCTATGAAAGCTGGAAAGGTACAAGTTTTAAATCACCTACTACGATTGAACTAGAATAAGAATAAAGACAATGGAACTGGTTCTTCTATCTTGTTCAAGTAGCTGCAGGCGTGCACACTCAATCTCACATAAATTGCTTGCAAAATAGCCTTGCCCTTTTGCTCTCAATTTTGCTTAACTTCAGCGTATGTGCATACCTTTAAAAGAGAACAACTCAGTTATTTATTAGATTAGTAATTAGAGTTGGATTGTAACTCAATTTCTGATCCTCCATTGAGTTTGAGTCCTAGACCAATCCAAACTCCAACCCCTATCGGGATGTGTTCTCTTCTTATAAGGTGACATCTTCTCCTTATCCCATATGCAATCTTTTCGATCAGGTTAGAAGATATTCAGAAGATATTGCTGCTTGATCCCCAAGGACTTATCTTCTTCACGTGCATCTCATGTGCATGGGACATAACAACTGTGTCTCCTAAGATGGACCTGGTCCTTTACTGAGTTCATTTGTCATTCTTCAAAACTTCAACTGATCTTGGGCCAACACGCGTATTTGATTGAAGCTTATTTGTTATCATCATAATTTGGATTGGTTGCCATATTTGGGCTTCGTGCCAACTATTTGAACCCTCCGGGGATTTTTATCACTGTTTCCTCACTGTTTTGACTTACTACTTGAACTCAGTCGTACCGTTTTCCATTGTTTTACAACTCAACCTACTTCTATTCGATTTTAAAACTAAAATGATATATTAAATGATGTTTTGGGCTGAGAACTACCGTTTTACAAATGCTTGAAGGGATTATGTGATTTCTGGACTGAGTATGGCCGAAGGCCAGTTGTGAGGATACTATGGGATCGGGCTGCGCGCCGCAGCAGTGCTATACTGATACTGATGTGAGGCCAAGGACCTAGACTTGATGCCACGAGATGGCTTGATATTGCGCTTGGGCCGTAAGGGGCCCTACCCGGAGTCTGCACACCCCTAGTGAGCGCCGTCGACGATAAATGGATCGGGATGCACGCCGTAGCGATATGTGGATCGGGCTGCACGCCGCAGCGGTACTAGTACTGTTCTATGTGTTTACTTTATTTCATTTGCCTGCCATTATCTGTTGTCTGTGCTACTTCATGCAATATCTACCTGATTGTCTATCATTCTCTGATGACCGAGTGTTGTGTCGAGGGGCGGATTTCTGTGCTTATCTGCACTATTTGTTTGCATTCATTTGCGTGATCGCTGAAAAAGTCATTTTCAAAAGAGGTTTAAACTGATCTAAGATGTTTCTCTAAAGATTTCACAGTCTCACCGTTTTCCTCAAAAGGGTTTTGCACTGCTCTATACATCATGATGATTTGTCATACGTGATTTCTTACTGCTCAGTTGTTATTTACCTTTATTACTCACTGATTTAGAGTACTCACTTTACTCCCTGCACCTCGTATGCAGATGCAGGTATTTATCCACCCGTTAGCGGGTTTTGGCTGATCAGAGGCAGAGTTATAGGAGTTAGCGAGGTGACTGCCAGCGTTCGCAGCACCATTTTTCTCTCTTTTGTTCATTATTCTGGTTTTGTATATATTAGACCTTGTAGTTGGATTTACACTCTAATAGATGCTCCTGACTTGTGACACCCCGAATAGGGCTGTGTTGGATTGTAATTCTGCTAATTAATATCATGAAATCATATTTAAACTGCTTATGAAGTGTCTAACTGCTTAAAAGAGGTGTTCTGAAATGGTCTGGGTGGCCTTGTCTTCACGAGAGGCGCCATCACGACCGGAGCGGGGTTTGGGTCGTGACAAGTTGGTATTAGAGCCTAGGTTACTAGGTCTCACGAGTCATGAGCAGGTTTAGTAGAGTCTCACGGATCGGTACAGAGACGTCTGTATTTATCCTCGAGAGGTTGCAGAACCTTTAGGAAAACTTCACATTCTTGAATTCTTATCGTGCGTCCTTGATTCAGCTTGAAAAGAAACTCTTGAAATTCCTTCCACGCGTTCGTATGCGCGCATGAGCGCTCAGTATCAGATGTGCCTTGATGGTTTGTGATTCCCCGATCGAGGGGCGAGATGTAATCTCTGTGAGTTTATGTTGGGCCATTCTGGAGGACTTGAGGCCGGATCTTTGCCTATGGCTTGAGCACCGAGGTGCTGATTGTGTGAACACGTGGTTTTGAACTTATACGTTCCGTATTGTCCCTATTAGTGGAAGTGACGGCTGGATAGCCACGTGATGAGTATGTTAGTACTGCGAGATGTATTTATGTGACTTGGAAGTGACGAGGGAGGTCTGTTGGATGATAGATGAACTAATAAGTGCTTGATTTCCATTGTGACTGGATGTGTAGCCCCGAGTTATGGGCGCGTGAAGAATCTTTTCATGTCTCCTAGTTGGGAGTGAAGTAAATTTCATATTGTGGTATGAGTTCAGACTCAGGAAGACTAAGTAACAGTGTAATGTGTATGACGGTGGAAGGTATACAGAAATGTTATATTGAGGCGAAACAGGTGGGTTATCTCCTGCGGAGTGTTCTAAAGCGGTGTGATCCTTATGTGTATGTTAGAAGATCTCATGTGCAAGTGAAAAGTACGTGTTGAAATTTGAAATTTCGGGTCGCCTAAGAGAGTGGGCTTAGCTGTTGCGGGGATGAATGCGAGAATTGCAGAAGATTTACAGTACTAGATGATCTGTATTTTCACAAGCCTACAAATGATTTGAGTTTAATCTCACCATGGTATTATGGCATCAATAGAGTAAAAGTGTTATGCGTTATTGAGTGTATCTGGACCTATGGCTCCGAGCCAAGTGGGGGAGTCTGTTGATTAGTTGATTGCACGGTTAGGTGCTATGTTGGTTCCATTTTGAGGCGTGCGAGTGAATCAATTATGGCCTGCGGAAATTGAGACCGAGAATGGCTCGAGTAAAGGAAGATTTCGACAAAGGTTATATTATGCTTCATGGGGAAAGAGAATCACGGGATGTCTTGAGTGGTTGTTGGTAAAGAATTCTCGGTGCATAGAGTAGGAGGTTGCTTGGTTGTATTGAGATGAGGCTACATCATGCGGTATCAGGATGCTAATGAGGTTCGGGTGGTTTTGTTCATTGATCAGGTAAATTGCAGCTTGAATAAGAGTGAATGACTTGCGAGAATAGTTCTAATGTGTTCAAGTGTCTGTATACATCAATTGAGTGCTCTAAAGTTTCATAGGTGGTTAGAAACTGTTGTTTTCATTGGAAGAGGTCAAGACTTGTGGTATTTCTATGTGAATTATGGGATTCTATGTATCAGTATCAGGAAAGTAAAGGTAACGGACTTAGATTCACAGGAAGTTCTTCAGAAGTAAATTATTCTGGAATGTGGTGTTTCTGAGAATATTTGAGAGAGTATTCAGCGGCTTATGGGTCTTAGACAGTGTGGTCTTATGCTTGGGTCTCGTGTGGTAAGCCTGGGTTGAGGCATTGTGGTGCTACAGCAAGAGGGAATATCAAGTTGATGATGAATCAGAAGAAAATTTAGATAGATGGAGTAGCTTGATAATAGACCGAATCGGTATGGTAAGGATATGATTAATTCTTTGTATGTGTTCGAGGTAATGGGTTCTTACAAGTATTTTGCAGTAATGCTCTTGGGTTTTGATGGCTTGCTTAGCTTGGTCTAGTTAGAAGGATTCAGTCCTCGTAGTTTAATTTGTGCAAACGGAATTGGGAGAGTTCTTGTTGATTTCTACCGTGGTTGGAGAGGTGCATTTTCTACGAATATGAGAGGCATGAGATGTGTAATGATTTTCTTCTAGATGGGATCAACGGAAGTTCTTGACTAGTTGAGTGCGTAGATGTCTGTGGCTCGGAAGGGAGATAAAAGTTTACATGTTATCCTTGGATGGTATGGTATATGCGGTATGTTGTGGAGGACCGAGACTGGCGTGTGCTAGGTTATAGTTTAGTTCTGAAAGGAAGTTCATAAAACTCTTAGGCAACGGGTACCTCAGATAATCAAGGAAATGGTACTGCTAATTGGAAGTGATTTGACGAGAGTATATGTCTCAGAAAAAGGGTAATGTGATTAAACTGATGATACTTCGGTAGTATTGCGGCATTTTCTTGTTGGATCGACTGGTGGTATTCGGGTTTGCTTGGTGGCACAGGGAAATTTTAGAGTATCTATCGTGGAATGATTGGGTATTAAAGGTGTGCATGTGTTCGGCCGGCAAAATTGGGATCGGATATTGATGATTCATGCGTCGTTTGGATGTGGAGATGGAAGTTCTCATATACATGCTATAATGTGGTTGTAGATCGTGTGTTTCGGCACTGTTTAGCAACTACTGGGATTTGGAGGCCCGAGTGGATCTTTCTTTGCTTGGTATGTTAGATTTTGGATATGATATTGGGGTGTAGACTGGTTGTCTCAGTGTTGGGTTATTCTGGACTATTGCGCTATGGGCTATGCCGGAAATGCCACGGGTTGAGTGGCGAGGTGCGTCGGATTATGTTCTAGCAGAGTGGTTTATATTTCAAAGACCCAGCGGACGGCTGGGAAGGATTTCCTTTCTTAATTGGGCCTTCGTGATGGATGTCAGTACAGAGGTTTCTACCATTGATTCAGTTCCGGTGTTGAGGGACTTTTCGGATGCGTTTCTTATGGCCGGGCATGTCGCCGGGCGAGGTTGTGGATTTCGGTATTGATTTGGTGCCAGGCATCGTATCGTATGGCTCCGGTACGAGTTGTAGTAGTGGAAGGAGCAGCTTCAGGCTTCCTTGATAATGAGATCGTTGGCAGGCCAATGTGGATGCGTGTTCTAGCTTGAGTTCCCTTGGTTGGCCCCGAATTGTATTGTTGAGTGATAGGTTGGTTCGATCATTTTTGAGCTTGTTAGTGATCTGGGGAGATCTATGAGTTGCTTTTCTGTGTTGTGAGACGTTATGATTTGTTGGTTATGGGCACATGTGGTGCGGTTCTATTAGGGATTCATAGTGGAAGTCGAGCGGGGAAAAGTAATTGGGTGTTGCTCGGTGAATGGAGTATCGGTTATGACCTATCGGGTTGCGTAGTATATGCTATTTTTCTCACCATGGGTATGATGATGTGCTTTGGTTCCAGACGTCAAATGGTGCGTGGTTGTCGCCTTCGAGCATAGTGACTTGAGGTGTTTCAGGTGGAGCAGTGCTTGGATAGGAACGTGCATTGCCGCGAAGCTATCTGGAGATATGATCTTGCGGGATAGATTCGTGTGTTCTATTCTATGACGTGAGACGGATTCCCAGCCTTGTGTTGTAGTGGTGCTGGTGAGCTTGAGGTACAACTCTTCAATTGAGTCATTTTCATGATTTGAGTATGTTCGGACTGTTGCTTATTAGTGCGCGTAGTTACGCAAGTTGTGGCTTAGGCCCGTATTGATGTGTCATGTCACCAGGGTGGTGTGTTTGGTCAGAAGAGATCGTTGGGATCATTAATGAATACAAACGAATTCGATTTCAGCATGTTTGATGGGTAAATATCGAGGTTCGGTTAAAAAATTTGCTATGGTAATTGCCAGAGGAGAAATGGCCTCATGAATGGTTGATCTGACAAATGGTTATGGTTTATTGCGTGTTTCATTTATCGTTGGCAGTATATGAAAGTGTTGGAATGAGACTTTAGCTAATAAGAGGTTTTCTATCGGTATTTGGTTGTTATGGGCAGTTGCTGTGAATGGAAGTTATCGCTGCATGTGTTGAGTTATGTGGTATATCATAGAATTGCACCTGAGGTTGCAGGCATGGGCTATTACAGCTGGTTCGGGATTATTCTGAGTATAGGTGTGAGGTTTTGATCGCATTGATGGTTTCAGAAGTGAAAGTATGGTTCTATGGTTTATGGACTAGGATGGATTGTGAATTTCAGCTATGATGTGTTATCGGGCCTATATGAGATAGGGTGACGTGGGATCACCCCAGGTATATGCATGGTAAAGTTATTCAGCTATTGGTTGGCTTCTAGAACAACTATGGGTACGTTCGAGGACGAACGTGTGCTTAAGTGGGGGAGGATGTAACGACCCGACCGGTCGTTTTGAGCTTTTGCACTTTGATCGCCAGTTCTGGGGCATGACTTTCCCCGTGTAATGCATTATGACTGATGTAGATCGTTGGTTTTGGTTTTCAGGAAAATTGGAATGAATTTGAAAGAACGGTCTCATTTGAAAGCTTTGAATTTGAAAGGTTTGACCAAGATTTGACTTGATTGTATATGATCTCGGATCGGAATTGTTATGATTTGGTTAGCTCCGTTAGGTGATTTGGGACTTAGGAGCATGATCAGAATGCATTTTGGAAGTCCGTGGAAGGTTTGGGCTTGAATTGGCGAAATTGAGATTTCGGCGTTTTCTAGTTGATAGGTGAGATTTTGATCTGGGGGTCGGAATGGAATTCCGAGAGTTGTTGTAGCTTTTTGGTATTTCACTTGGGATGTGTGTGCAAAATTTCAGGTCATTCGGACGAGGTTTGATAGACTTTTTGATCGAATTCGGATTTCGGAAGTTTTGGAATTCTTAGGCTTGAATCCGAGGGTGATTTGATGTTTTGATGTTGTTTTGAGTGTTCCGAAGGTTGGAACAAGTTTGAATTATGTTATGGGGTGTGTTTGCATGTTTGGTCGGGGTCCTATGAGGCTCGGATATATTTTGGAAGAGTTGTTGGAAGATTTTGGCGTTTTGATTATAAGCATGTAATGATCCAAAGGTCCATTTTTAGTTTTAGAGATCGAAATTTGATTTTGAGACTTCCAGAATTTTGATAATGAATTATAGGAGTGATCTGGAAAGTTTGGTCTAATTTCATCAAGTCGCGATTGGGTTTTTGACGCGAATCATGAGTTAATTGTTTAACGAGCGAAATGGATATCGCACTGAGCAAACGAGCTTCGAATTGAGTTTCGATTGAAGGACTATGTTCGTATCATTATTTGTGACTCATAGGAACAAGAATCATCAAATTCCGAGTTTGTATGGTGGAGTTAGAGCCTTTTTAGTGAAAATAAATATTGCTGGTGCAGCAGGATCTGGTGTGCACCTTTAGCGACCAGATTTGTCACTTTTAGCGACGGGAATGGGTCTTTTAGCGACCAGAACAAGTTTATTAAAGTTGTTGTGTTTTTAGCTCATTTTGACTTCTTTTTTTGGGTGAAAGAACACGGCTTGGGGCGATTTTTGAGCAAGAAATCATGGGAAATCTTGAGGCAAGTCACTTGTGATCATTTCTACTCCATAATATTGAATTATCATCGAATAATCCGACTAGATTACATGATTTTGAGGTGTAAATTGAGGATTTGGACCTAGGGATTTGAAAATAAGATTTGAAGATTTGGAGGCCGAATTGTTATCGGAATTTAGTAATTTTGATATGGTTGGACTCGTGGCGAGATAAGGAACCCGTAGCTGTGAAAATTTCTGAGTTTCGAGAAGTGGGTCCGGGGCTCGGGTTTTGCTAATTTCGGGATTTTTGATATTTTTCGATTGTTTTCACTTGGGCTTTGTTCCCTTAGCATATTGTGACGTATTCGTTCTGGTTTTGGATACATTCGACGCGCGTGGAGGCCGATTCGAGGGGCAAAGGCGTTGTGAGCTAGAGATATCGCCGGTTCGAGGTGAGTAATGATTGTAAATGATATCCTGAGGGTTTGAAACCCCGGATTGCACATCGTAGTGCTATATCGAGGTGAGACACGCACTTGATGATGAGCGTGGGGTCGTTTGCTATTGGGGATTATGACTTGATCCGTCCCGATTGATGCTTTTACCCCGTATTTGTTTGAAGCTTATTTGTTATCATCATAATTGGGACTAGTTGCCATATTTGGGCTTCGTGTCAACTATTTGAACCCTCCAGGGATTTTTATCACTGTTTCCTCACTGTTTTGACTTACTACTTGAACTCAGTCGTACCGTTTTCCACTGTTTTACAACTCAGCCACTTCTATTCGATTTTAAAACTAAAATGATATATTAAATGATGTTTTGGGCTGAGAACTACCGTTTTACAAATGCTTGAAGGGCTTATGTGATTTCTGGACTGAGTATGGCCGAGGGCTAGTTGTGAGGATACTATGGGATCGGGCTGCGCGCAACAGTAGTGCTATACTGATACTGATGTGAGGCCAAGGGCCTAGACTTGATGCCACGAGATGGCTTGATATTGCGCTTGGGCCGTAAGGGGCCCCTCCCGGAGTCTGCACACCCCCAGTGAGCGCCGTCGACGATAAACGGATCGGGCTGCACGCCGCAGCGATATGTGGATCGGGCTGCACGCCGCAACGGTACTAGTACTGTTCTATGTGTTTACTTTATTTCATTTGCCTGCCATTATTTGTTGTCTGTGCTACTTCATGCAATATCTACCTGATTGCCTGACATTATCTGATGACTGAGTGTTGTGCCGAGGGGCGGATTTCTGTGCTTATCTGCACTATTTGTTTGCATTCATTTGCGTGATCGCTGAAAAAGTCATTTTCAAAAGAGGTTTAAACTGAGCTAAGATGTTTCTCTAAAGATTTCACAGTCTCACTGTTTTCCTCAAAAGGGTTTTGCACTGCTCTATACAGCATGATGATTTGTTATACGTGATTTCTTACTGCTCAGTTGTTATTTACCTTTATTACTCACTGAGTTGGAGTACTAACTTTACTCCCTGCACCTCGTGTGCAGATGCAGGTATTTATCCACCCGTTAGCGGGTTTTGGCTGATTAGAGGCAGAGTTATAGGAGTTAGCGAGGTGACTGCCAGCGTTCGCAGCACTATTTTTCTCTCTTTTGTTCATTATTCCGGTTCTGTATATTTTAGACCTTGTAGTTGGATTTACACTCTAATAGATGCTCGTGACTTGTGACACCCCGATTAGGGCTGTGTTGGGTTGTAATTCCGCTAATTAATATCATGAAATCATATTTAAACTGCTTATGAACTGTCTAACTGCTTAAAAGAGGTGTTCTGAAATGGTGTGGCTGGCCTTGTCTTCACGAGAGGCGCCATCACGACCGGCGGGGTTTGGGTCGTGACACTAAGGCTCAGCTACAGTTGTTCAATATCGCTAAGAAACACAAGCCCAAACAATTTCCTAATTATAAAGATTATAATGTTTATTTTTATCTAATTAACTAACAAATACTAGAAAGCAGTAAGACTATCAATTAACAAAGATAAGGATTGGAGACAAGATTAAGGAGGTCTAGAGTTATGATTTCCCCTATTGTCGGAATCCATTCCGCTACATTTTCTATAAATTTCCTAAGTTTTCTCTACTGATCATGAGCACTCTGACTGTCGTAATTCTCTCCCGAGTAATTACCACAATTTACTAGGCATACTCTCCCGAATTACGATAGCTGGTATTAAGTACGGCTCACTCGGATCGCACCAAGGTTTTGTTATCCCTAATCCCACCTTTAAACCCTACGTATTGATCCCTCATATACGTTAGGAGTGATGTTCTTCAACAACTACCTAAATATGCACTCTCTCTCGAGTAATACACACTAAATAGGCACAGTCGGTTGAGAGCTCTTCAACCAACCACAATATAAACGTAGTTGAACAAATAGAGAAAAAGCTACAACAAATCTATATTAACGTAACAGGAAAATCATCCTCCAATAGGTTCCATCAAAACCCTAGATAACAAATTAGCTATTCATAATAGTATGCATAACTACAATACTAGAATTCATAACCAATAATGAAAATAGGAAGAAGGAAGTCAAAAACTCATAAAAGAATTCTCTGCCTTGCTCCTAGTGTGTTCTTGCCTCCTTAGGTCGAATCCCCGGTCTCCTTAGCCTCCTTAGGTCTAAATTATGTCAAAAGTATGTCCTCGTCCTCAAAATAGCATTTTTACATATATTTATACCAAATAGGGTCGGACCCAGACGTAACACCTTTTCCTGCACAAAATAGGACTCTGGCTCTGTAAAATTTGCACAGGCGTGCTGCATGGGGCGACGCGCCAGCGGTGTGCTTGTGGGAAAGTTCAGAGAGCTGATTCTGACAGGCTGCAGAAAATTTCCACAGGCGCAGCGAGCCCCGTGCCGCTCCACGTGACGCGGTAATAGGAATTCAGGAAAACGTAAAACGTAAAAGTTGTAGCACTTTTAAATAACTTTCCAACGATATATTGTGACTCCCAAACAGAGTTTTGAGCGAAAAGTTATGTTCATTTTACTAGACAATACGCTGTATGCCCGCTCGATTCTCCGTTTCGTTCTTAACTATCATCTGTTGATCCCCGAACACGATCCCGGCTTGATTTCTTGGGCTTTTACTCAGACTTCAAAGCTCCAAATCACTTGAATTCATTCCATAATATCTACATAGCTCGGAATCACTCCTACAAGGCACCAAATACACAATTAGTGCAAAACACTAGCGATTAAAGTTAAACTCAAATAAAGTGCAGTAGTTTAGAGTGTAATAAGCGACTAAAATACGTAATTATAGCCTATCATCAACACCCCACACTTAAACCATTGCTCATCCTCAAGCAATCAAACTACATTTTATATAGACACGACCTTTTTAAACAATTCTCCTAACTCATCACACCAAGAATATTTAAAATAAACTAAGCACAAAAGCGTAACATCTTCACCTCAAGATTTGACTCACAAGTGCCACACATTATTTACAACTCACCCACTTACTCTAACATAGAGGTCACTGACATTACCTTTCCTTCATGAATCAAGTGCCCTCACACAACAAAAGAGAGTAGTTCCACACAATATAAAAGTAAAGAACAATTAGGAACTCAAGATAGAAAGAATTCACTCATTCTCAGAAATGACATTCATATGCCACAAAAGATGCAGCATAGGCTTGCGCGTAGTGTACTACTCTACTAATCGAGCTCATTCAGTCTAGGATCAAGTAGGACTATATTTGGTTGTAATGTAGGCTGAGGGACGGGTAGGATACATTTAGATATAAGAGTGACTACACCTCCCTAAGCACTTTAATACATACATTTTAACATTTAAAACCCCACTTATGTCAAACCAAAACTCCACCTTCACATCAATTTATATTATCCCATACTTCTTTAAGCACAATTACATCAAGAGTCACCACTTATCAAGGAATATTTTTTTTCACAGCAATACAGCTATTTTTTCCTCTTTTTTTCAATTCAAGTGGCTCTTACTTTTTTAAAACAGTGCACATTTCTCCTTATTTCATTAGTTCCACTCAAAAGCCAAACCAACCACCCCTCACATTAACTTTTACAAAGTTCATAACTATTCAAGTGCTCATGAGAGGTTAGAAGGTTCAAATAGATGGTTAATTCAAACAAATGGGTAAGGCTTGGAATGTGGTTGCCAAAGAAACAGGATTACAGGCTCAAAAGGGTTAACTACGATACATATAATTAGGCGGGTAAAATATACATATCTGGCTCAACAAAGAAACGCCTATATCAATTCCAAGACTGACCAAAACTACTATTCGCTTTGCAAACACACGCAAGTTCTAGGCATCAAATGCAATGCGCAGAATAATACCCAAACCTCACACACACATGGCACGTAACTCACTCAAGATTGGATTCATCAAGACACTCTAGTCAAACCAGTTAAGCAAAGTTAAGATCATACAATTTAAGGTACTTCTACAAAAGTCAAAAACTGAGCCTAAGCGTCACAGCCAAAGTACTCACTATTCTCAAGGCATAACAAAGTCAAGAGATATTGCTTCAATTCAATTCATCTCACACTGGCTCCTACTCCTAAAAAAAATAAAACTAACTACACCCGGTTCAAACAAAACCCTTGGAAAAGAACCACGGCACAAAGAAAAACCAAGGGGTAATTGCTACACTACCTAACAAAAGAAAATCTTTTTGTCTTTTTTCTTTAGACTTAAATCCTTCAAGAAATTTGTCTAATAGATCCATCGTCGGGAAAAATCCAATATTTTTTGTTTTAAAAAAAATATTATTCAATTAAACTAATACAGCTAAAGTAGCATAGAAAGTCACCAGACAATCTCTTCACCCCACACTTAAAATTGTGCATTATCCCCAATGCACATCATAACTATAAGAGGGTAAAAGAAACTCCCTGGTAGGCCAAAGGCCGAAGCACTAGCAGCTCATGGGGTACTCAGACTTCTCCTAGGCTTGGTCCTTCGTCCGGGTACCTCACACTTAGTTCCAACCATCTGGTTTGTTGTTGCATCCTTCCAATAGCTTTGCTTTCCATGCTCCTGGAAAATCAAAAATCGACACTACAAACATAATGCAATTAAAGAAATAAAAAATAAAAGAAAGCAATAAAGCTGGGTTGCCTCCCAACAAGCGCTTGACGTAACGTCGCGGCACGACGCGAATCACTTTCTGCCTCCACTTTGAACTTATGAATTGGACCCCCAAGTTTTGATTATGCTGTATGATCATGCTCCTAGGGTGATACAAATTGTTGCGAGCCAAAAATTAAATGATATTTTATGAACTTTTTGGCTTTCAATCGAGGAATATCCCTTTGCCTAGACGGCCTTGAAAATTTCAGAATATAGGGCTCATCTACCTCTTCCTTTGACTTTTGCATTGGCTCATACGGCTCAGTTTCCATTTCACCATCTGAACATAATGTAGAGAAGTGTTTGGAATGAGGTCCAACACGCTCAAATACATGAACTTCAAGATTTTTAACCTCCTCAACACCAATCCACTAGAGTCAACTAAATTTGTATCTTCAACGTCCCTGGTTGACTCTAGTATTACTTCTTCAACATCGGCATCCTCAAATTCTAGCTGGTTAGAGTGTTGGGGTTCTACTTTGGACCCCTCTATTGGCACCTCAATTTCCATCTCTAATGCACACTGCTCCTGGCTACTATCCATAATATTGGCATATTGAGCATTAAAAGCTTTAACTAGTTGACTCACTTGAGCCTCCAAGTTGCGAATAGTTGCATCTTGCCTTTGTACCCGTAGTTGTATATCTCATCATATTGTTCCATAAGGCACTTTAGCATATCCTTTATCTCTTTCAGGTCATCATCCCTGGGTTCTTTGTTCCTATTAACTTCACAAGAAAAAGAAGAACCATCAAAGTAAGGGGTTGGGCGAAGATAAGAAATATAAGCACAACCATGAAAGTGACCATCTTGATCACCACACATATCACACATATTCCACACATAAGATTGAGTTGGTGCACATAACTCGCTCTCGGGAATATTTTGATGATTTTGCCCTGGGTGGTTTCCTCCACTAAATGCATAAGGAGGATCAAAAGTAGAATTACCAACATCAAAACTCTCATAATTCCAAGATACCATGTCTCTCAGATCAAAAATAAAAAATAAAAAATAAATAAATAATCAAATACACGAAAACAAAAATAAAAGTTCAAACTTGCAACCTAGAAATATGTATACCTACAGCTACACCGTTAGTTCCCCGGTAACGGAGCCAAATTTTATCACGTCCAACTATGCCTAATAAAAAGGACTAAGCGGTCGCTGCAAATATATTTTGGTTAACAAGTTCGGAGTCGAATCCCACAGAGAACTAAGGCTCAGCTACGGTTGTTCAATATCGCTAAGAAACACAAGTCCAAACAATTTCCTAATTATAAAGATTATAATGTTTATTTTTATCTAATTAACTAACTAATACTAGCAAGTAGTAAAACTACCAATTAAAAAGGATAAGGATTAGAGACAAGATTAAGGAGGTCTAGAGTTATGATTTCCCCTATTGTCGGAATCCTTTCCACTACGTTTTCTATAAATTTGCCTAAGTTTTCTCTACCGATCATGAGCACTCTCACTGTCGTAACTCTCTCACGAGTAATTACCACAATTTACTAGGCATACTCTCCCGAATTACGCTAGCTGGCATTAAGTACGGCTCACTCGGATCGCACCAAGGTTTTGTTATCCGTAATCCCACCTTTAAAACCTCTATATTGATCCCTCATATATGTTAGTAGAGATGTTGTTCGACAACTACCTAAATATGCACTCTCTCCCGAGTAATACACACTAAATAGGCACAGTCGATTGACAGCTCTTCAACCAACCACAATATAAATGTAGTTGAACAAATAGAGAAAAAGCTACAACAAATCTATATTAACGTAACAGGAAAATCATCCTCCAATAGGTTCCATCAAAACCCTAGATAACAAATTAGCTATTCATAATAGTATGCATAACTACAATACTAGAATTCATAACCAATAATGAAAATAGGAAGAAGGAAGTGAAAAACTCGTACTCCCTCCGTTCCAATTTATGTGAACCTATTTCCTTTTCGGTCCGCTCCAAAAAGAATGACCCCTTTCTAAATTTGGAAACAATTTAGCTTAAACTTACGATTCTACCCTTAATGAGAAGCTTTTATAACCACACGAATACTCTAAGCCCCTTTTTAACTTGTTTAGGACCACAAATTCTAAAAGTCTTCATTTTTTCTTAAACTTCGTGCCTAGTCAAACAGGTTCACATAAATTGGAACGGAGGGAGTAGAAGAATTCTCCGTCTTGCTCCTAGTGTGTTCTTGCCTCCTTAGGTCGATTCCCCGGTCTCCTTAGCCTCCTTAGGTCTAAATTATGTCAAAAGTATGTCCTCGTCCTCAAAATAGCTTTTTTACATGTATTTACACCAAAGAGGGTCGAGCCCAGATGAAACACCATTTCCTGCATGAAATAGGATTCTGGCTCTGTAAAATTTGCACAGGCGCGCCGCATGGGGCGACGCGCCACGCGGTGTGCTTGTGGGGAAGTTTAGAGAGCTGATTCTGACAGGCCGCAGGAAATTTCCACAGGCTCGGCGCACCATGGTAGTGGGAATTCAGGAAAACGTAAAACATGAAAGTTGTAGAACTTTTAAGTAGCTTTCCAACGATATATTGTGGAGCCCAAACGGAATTCTGAATGAAAAGTTATGTGCATTTTACTAGAAAATGCGCCGTATTCCCACTCGATTCTTCGTTTCGTTCTTAACTATCATCTTGTTGATCCCCGAACACGATCCCAGCTTGATTCCTTGGACTTTTACTAAGAAGCTCCAAATCACTTGAATTCATTCCATAATATCTACACAGCTCGGAATCACTCCTACAAGGCATAAAATACACAATTAGTGCAAAACACTAGCGATTAAAGTTCAAACTCAATTAAAGTACAGTAATTTAGAGTGTAATAAGCAACTAAAATACGTAATTATAGCCTATCATCAATGGTATTGGATAATCCAATAGGTCGGAAATTTTTAAGGTCATTAGCATTGGGATTTTTGGGATAAGGCATAAGTAAGTATGGTTAATAATGTGAGGGAATGTTTGGGTGGTGAAGACTTTGTGACAACATTCAAGGATGGGCGCTCTAACAAGGTTCCAATATATTTGATAAAAGAAAGTGTGGATGTCATCTGGCCCGGGTGCCTTAAAGGGTTTCATGGACCAGACGGCCTTAATGATTTCATGATTTTGAAGAGGCCTATCTAGGGATGAGAGATCTATGTTACTAAAGGACAAGGGTTGGTGAGTGATGGCATTGAGCCTTGTATATGTATGATCTGTTTGGAAAAGGCTCTCAAAATAATTAGTTGCATGTTCGATGATTCGATTTTGTCTTGTGATCCAATTTCCCTCCTCATCCTTAAAGAAGTTGATTCTATTAGTACGCCTTCTATTTAAGACACTAATATGGAAGAATTTGGTGGCTGCGTCGCCTTGATTGAGCCAATTAATGCGCGATCTAATTTTTCAATGATATCATCAAGGAGGTTTATTTCGAGGTTCTTAAGAAAGGAACTAGTAGGATAATGGGGGGGCTTTGGATGCCATTGATCCTGGAAAGTAACCTCTTTTTATTAGATAACACATTTCCAAAAGTCTCACTAGTCCAGTTCCTTGCTTGTTCCCTAAATCTACTAGAAGCCTCAATAAAGTTGTTCCCATGCCAACTTTCTTGGACTATTGTAACAAAGTTTGGGTGGGAGCACCAATAAGTTCTAGCTTAAAATCCTTTTGGTAGTTCCTCCTAGGTATATTATTAAGATTAATGAGGAGGGGGTTATGATCCGAGTAGATTCTAGGAAGGTGAGTGATAGTAGTGTTGGGGTATTTTTCTAGCCAAAGGTTATTGCTAAAGCATCTATCTAGACGTTCAAGAATAAGACCAGAACTTCTACGCCTAAGGTTAGACCAAGTGTACTTGGGGCCTTTAAGTCCCAAATCAATGAGATTACAATAGTTGATACATGAGAGGAGGTGTGACACCCTAGCATGGTTAATGGTTCTGCCGCCCCATTTTTCATCTCGAGAAAGAATATCATTAAAATCACCACCTAGGAACCAACTTCCTTTATAAGAATTAGCAATGGATATGAGATTATTCCAAAGCATAATGCGATTATTAAAAACAGTGTAGTACTAGCATAAAGTACACTAAAAGCCAAGGATCATGGTTAGGGAGTACCTGAAGCATTGCATGTATCTCTTGATTTCAGGAAGATATTTGAGACATGTTAATGATGTTGTTATCCCAAAGAATGACGATCCCCCCACATTGTCCCTGAGCTGGGACCTCTAGCATGTTAGAGAAGTTGAAGCTGTCTTTGAGGGGTAAATAAGAAGACATTCTAGTTTCCAGAAGTGCTACCATGCAAGGATGGAGATTATCAATGAGATCCCTAAAGCTGCATCTGAAATCATCGTTATTTGCTCCCCCTAGTATTCCAGATTACTCGATTCATTTGGAATGGATTGGATGGGGTTTGGAGAGAGGATTGACTCGACTGGGAGGGAAGATTGTTCCCCTTCAGAGACGGGCTTAGAATCACTGCAAAGTTCCCCGCTGCTACATTCTGGGGGAGGGGGGGCTGATGTCTAGAGAGCATTTGTAAAGAGCTACTGGACATTTGCAAATGTATTTCTTATTCTTTAGCGCTTGGAATAGCATGACTTTGGCTTCTTTGATGTTTGAAATCTCTGTGAATGATGTTATTTCTAGTGGTTGGATTACTTCCACTTGTTCTTCCATCTCTTGCTCTTCTGGTTCTGGCTCGTTGTGGTGGTGGGGATTCTGAGCCTGATGGATATCCATTGGAACTAGAAACTGTTGGAGTATTGGTTGCCATGAGTAGAGGAGTGGAGTTAAGTTGATCGCTTCTTGTGGGGTGTAGAATGGCAGTTGGTAAAGAAGATCATGTTGTGCAGTGGGTTGAAGTGTGGAGGAAATTGCCACTGTGCTTGCAAGTTGTGTATTAGAGCTGGTGCCAATGCTGGGGCAATAGGATCTAGGAATTGGTGTTTTGTGGGGGTATTGGTGTTCCTAATGGAATTAAGTTCCATTCTATTAGAATACTCAGGGTCAATAGAATTATTTTCGTCCTATGGCAGAAAAAGAGAGAATTTATTCATAGTAGGGATTGGGTTACTAGTAACGAGATTGTCGCTAGTATTACCAAACACTTTATTAGGGGAATTTATGGGGCTACCTGAGATGCGGGGGTCAACTTTCTGGGTTGGGTTGGGGTAGGACGCAATATTAATCAAACATTTTGATTTATAAACAAACTTTTGGGTGTTGATGTACTTACCTGTTGAAGCATCAAATAATTTGACATTGATACCTGGCTCCGGCGAGTTTAATACCTCTGGTAGAGGGTCTTGTTGTTTTGCCTTTTGCTTGAGTGCTCCTTTTCCTTTTCTTCTTGTAAAGGACACTGTGTGCCATTGATCCTGTGGGCGAGATGATGAGCGGGTGTCCCAGAGTACATTTTCCTCCTGGGCAGGCGATTTCTGGTTTCTTTGGGAGCATGATTGGCTCGTATGGCCAAGTCTTCCGCAGAACATACAAAGGAAGTTTTCCCCTTCATAGATAAGCTGCTGCATGTGTGTACCTATCAATATGCCTGATTGGACTGGTTGGTTTAGTGGCACCTCTACGCATAGTCGTGCATATCTGCCTCTGAGGTTGGAGCTAGTACATGCATCAACTCTAAGCAGTTTTCCAATGGTATTTCTAATTTTGCTTAGGATGATTGCAACGTAGAATTCTGTGGGTAGCTGGGGTAGTCTTACGCAAACTACTGAGTTTACCTGGGTTGCTTTACTGGCCATAAAATTGGGCTCCCACCGCCGCACTGATAAATAATGTCTGTTTATGAACCATGGATCGTTTTTCAGGACCTTGGTCATATTTTCTTCCTCTATGAATTTGACTATAAAATAGTCTGATCCTAGATCAATAAGTGAGAATTGCTCAGATGGCTTCCATAACTCTATGATCTTAGATTTAAGGTATTGATGGATAACTCTTTTACCCAGTAGTTTGATTATGAGGGAATATTTCCAAGGAGAATACATTCTGACCGTGTCTTCTTCAGAGAGATTGATGCATTTTAATTTTTGCAGGTCTAAGGATGATGGGGAGTCTAATGCCATGGGTTCATTAATAGATAGGACCATTTGGGATTCGGAATTGATCTTGTTTGGTGTGACGAAAGTGTTGGAATTCTTAGCCGTTTGCTCCACAAATGCTTGTGGGGTGATATAGGGGAATTAATACGTATGGATACTAGGTTGTTTTCCTCCACTTCCTGGGTTAGTAACTTATCCTTGAACGAATGGATTGGTGAAGATGAGATAGGTGTGCAAATGTATGGAGGTTTTGGAGGGATTTGATTAATAGGTCGGTGGACATGGCTGATTGATGTCATTCTCAAATTATTTGCAGAAATAGTAATCTTGACACCTATGCCATTGTAGAATTATTAAAGCTCATTTATAGATAGGCCACTTTTAGTAGAAGTAACTTTGGTAAAAAATTCCCAAAATACAATGTTGTTATTTAAGAAAAGAATTTGAGATTTAATACTTGCAATAGCTTATAGTAGATTTTATTAATAACTTAATGATACATAATTTATGCTACTTTACAGTTTCAGCAATAAGTTGTAATCTCCTTACTCGCAACAAAATATCAGCATTTTATTTTTATTTTCGCTGTCAATAGAATATTATCTTCCAAAATTAAATGGAAAATTTGCTTATGATTGAGAAAAAGATTCTCCCGAATTTTAGTTTCTTGCACTAGAATATTTTCTCCACAAGAAAAATAAAAGTTAATAACACACTTCTCATTATTAACTTTTATCATTATCATTATTATTATATCACCACCACAAAAACATTCTAACATAAATTGAGATTGGGATCGATTATATAAACCATATTTTATCCGGTTAAGCTCAACCTCTTAATCATCATCGTACTAAATAAAAGTAAAAGTAAAAATTAATTTAAATATATCCAAATAATAATAATAATAATAATAATAATAAGTTATTGTATCCAAATAAGTTAAATATATCCAAATAATAAAATAAGTTATTATTATTATTATTATTATTATTATTATTATTATTATTATTATTATTATTATTATTAATTTCAGAGACATCCCTCACGTTTCGCTCTATCACACTAACCTCCCTCATGGTTTAAGATATTACACATGCTTCCTTTATTTTGGTTTCTTTATAACAATTCTTTTAATTAATTTATTATTAATATAAAATTTTGTAATATGACTATCCTACCCTTTAAAATACAGTTTTTAATTTAATTATTTTATAAACAAGGAGGTTAAAAGCTAAATCCTAAATCTGTTGAAACCATTAACAGCCGACAACACCTATGATTTACGCTGCCATAATCCAGATATTCCAAACTATCATCGGGATGAAGGTGGATTGCTATATAGACATTGCTTTTGTTACGGTCAATATGTTAACTTTTCTGGAAATTGTTCATTATGTCTTCTCTTCCTATGAAAGTTTAGATTATATTTTTTCCATGCCTAATGAAACAGACTTGATATGTTCCATACAGAATGAACTTGATTCCTATCCAAGAGCTCTAATAATCATTTTTATCTATTAAACCTTTTAGCTTTCAACCTTCTTATTTATAAAATTAATTATGTAAATAACAAATTATATTTGAAAGGCAATTTAGTCAGACCATAATTTTTGATATTAATAACAAATAGATTAAAAGAATTGTTAGGAAGAAATCAAAATACGGGAGGTAAGCACAATATGGTAAACCACAAGGGAGGTCACTGCGATGGAGCAAAACATGACAAAATTATCCCTTATTGTTATTATTATTATTATTATTATTCGTACCCGAAGCTATACTCAACCGCCTGTGAGAAGCAATTTTTTGTTTTTCTTTTTTCTCCACTGTATTTCCAACCTCCTTTCATAGGGTTTTTGGTGTGTCCCAAACTTCACCACTCTTTTCCCTCCAATCCTGCTTCTCTTTTCAATCCTTCCGTCTTCTTCGAGGTATGCTTCTATTGCTAATGCAATAACTCCCTAATTCTTATTTTCCTACCTTGTAATTTTTAGCTTCTCTATAAATTTAACTTTTTGCTCTATGCATATTGCATTCTTAAAGCAATAATCTTTTATCTCCTAATGGCAAGAGGACCAGCAAGAAATCTCCTTTATCTCTATTTATCCAATAATAACAGTTCAAAGTTTAGATTTTTTTCAGTCTCCAGTAGATTCCTACATACCCATTTCACAGAACCAAAAAAAATCCAAGATTTTCACATTTGTGGACACCCTTTACCAACCCCACCTCAATTTTCACCTTTATGGTTTAATCAGTGGAAAAGGTTTGATCTTTTTAATTTTTATGGACACCCTTTTTCCACAGTGGTGGAAAATGAAGATAATGAATCAGAACTTTGTAATTTGGATGTGGAAGAGAATGAGTGTGAAAATGGAACATTAGGGTCTGAGAAAAGATTGAATTTTGTTCAAATAGCTAGTCGTGATCCGGTCGAAATATATAAGGAGCTTAGGGGTGCTTCTAAGGGGGAAAAGCAAACGCGAGCCGATTGGGATGTTTTGATTGAGATATTTAGATGTTTTGCTAAGTCCGGATGGGCTTCGAATCAGGCTTTAGCTGTGTATATTGGTGCTGCATTCTTTCCTACAGCAGCGCATAAATTTCGTAACTTTTTCTTTAAGAAGTGCAAGGCTGATATTGCAAAGTACTTAGTGTCGCTTGGTCCGTGCATTGAGGCTGAAAAGTTTCTGTTTCCGATCTTCGTGGAGTTTTGCTTAGAAGAGTTTCCTGATGAGATAAAATGCTTCAGGAAAATGGTTGAGTCGGCGGATTTGACAAAACCTCATACTTGGTTTCCATTTGCCAGGGCGATGAAACGCAAGATCATATATCACTGTGGTCCCACAAATAGTGGTAAAACATATAATGCATTGCAAAGGTTCATGGAAGCGAAGAAGGGAATTTATTGTAGTCCTCTAAGATTGTTGGCTATGGAGGTTTTCGATAAGGTGAATGGATTAGGAGTATATTGTAGTCTTCTTACAGGGCAGGAGAAGAAGCATGTCCCATTTTCTAATCACGTTGCCTGCACGGTTGAGATGGTTTCAACTGATGAGATGTATGATGTAGCAGTTATTGATGAAATCCAAATGATGGCGGACTCGCATAGAGGTTATGCATGGACAAGGGCTCTACTAGGGTTAAAGGCGGACGAGATACATGTTTGTGGAGATCCAAGTGTACTGGATATTGTTCGCAAAATCTGTTCTGAAACTGGGGATGGGTTGGTAGAACAACATTATGAGAGGTTTAAGCCGTTGGTGGTTGAAGCCAAGACTCTTTTAGGTGATCTGAAAAACGTGAGGTCCGGGGATTGTGTTGTTGCTTTTTCAAGGAGAGAAATATTTGAGGTTAAATTGGCGATTGAGAAGCATACTAATCACCGTTGTTGTGTAATATATGGTGCCTTACCACCAGAAACTCGAAGACAGCAAGCTACCTTGTTTAACGATCCGAACAATGAATTTGATGTCTTGGTTGCCAGTGACGCAGTCGGTATGGGTTTAAACCTGAACATTCGAAGAATCATCTTCAACACCCTATCAAAGTACAATGGTGACAAGATTGTTCCTGTTCCCTCGTCACAGGTGAAGCAGATTGCGGGAAGAGCTGGTAGAAGGGGAAGTCGCTATCCTGAAGGATTAACCACCACTTTACAGCTGGAGGATTTAGACTATTTAATCGAGTGTCTGAAGAAGCCATTTGACGAAGTTCACAAAGTTGGGCTTTTTCCTTTCTATGAGCAGGTTGAGTTATTTGCGGGGCAAATTCCAAACTCTACATTCTCCGAGCTGCTTGATAGGTTTGGTGAAAATTGCCGTTTGGATGGTTCTTATTTCTTGTGCCAGTATAACCACATAAAAAAGATAGCTAATATGCTGGAGAAAGTTCAAGGATTATCTCTTGAAGATCGTTTCAATTTTTGCTTTGCTCCTGTTAACATTAGAGACCCAAAAGCAATGTACCATCTTCTGAAGTTTGCGTCATCGTATGCACAAGAACTGCCTGTTAATATAGCAATGGGCATGCCAAAATGTTCTGCTCGTAATGATTCGGAGCTCTTGGATCTCGAGACTAGGCACCAAGTGTTGTCCATGTATATGTGGTTATCTAATCACTTTGAGAACGACAAATTTCCATATTTCAAAAAGGCTGAGGCAATGGCAACAGGGATTGCTGAGTTACTAGGTGAATCACTAGCAAATGCTCGGTGGAAGCCAGAGTCAAGGAATTCCGGGAAACAAAAAGGCCAGGAGAAGGATGGTGGTAATGAAAGGCCAAGGTCAGTTGTTAAGTTCGACTGAGTTCTTCTTTGTCTGTAATTGATTATTTCTTTCTTGACTTTATTTGAGCAATTTAAGTAATATACGCAAAATGACATCTAAATTATGCTGGATGAGTCAAACTCATGCCCCTCTAATGAATTGGTAAAGGCAATTGTTACCTTTTACTTTATTTTTGGTAGTTTGTTATGATCACCTAATTATCACTTAACGAGATACTTCCAAAATCATTGCAATTGTGGAGGTGTTGTGATTGGCCATTCAAACTTTTTCATCTTTACTTTTCATTTTCCGCTGAAGTATTAAAAATTTGTAGCTTTAATATCTGATTCTGTAACCTGGCCCTGGGCATAGAAGTGAGTTGGTCATTTTAATTCGTTTTCCTTGAGATTCCTATGGCGAAAAGCAATGGTTAATACGAGTGATTCTAGAGGTAAAATCAGTGAGTACATTTTACTGCACTTTAGTACTGGGTTTCTTATTCCTTGTACTCGATACCATGCTTGCAAAGACCAATGCAATTTATTCCTGGTAGGACCCGCTTCTTCTTCTAACCAGCATGAGAGAGGAAAAGGCTGCGGGGCCACAGGAATCGGGATCTTGCTTGACGCTAACAGAATCTTATTTGCATTAGAAGTATATTGCATGAAGAGATAATAGGTTGAGGAGGTGCATTTATGTCTTTGCTTAATCTTATATCATTTCCAAAATTTACTCCTCATATACAAGTCATTCACAGAAAGGCCTTTAGAAGTTTATGTCAATCTTTTGTTACTCAAACAATTTACAGTTAAAGTTATGTTTGTTGTATACTTTGTTTATCTTATTACCTTATGCAACTATATGCAATATACATATTTTACCTGCGAGAGCGAATTCTAAGATGTCAGGAATTTGTTTATTCATTTGATTTCATTTTCAGGAGAAGTCAGGAAACACCTTTGTCTCAACAGCAGCAGCTGGAGAAGGTTGCTGCATAATACATCTAGTTTGGTGGTTCTTGTACTATAGACTTGTACGGGCATCCGGTAAAGCAGATAGTCTTGTACAGCTCCCAGATATAGTAGACTAGACTTGGAATATGACAAGCAAGAAGACGCAAGCTTCGTCCAGATGTTATCGCGTTTAGGTCCCTGCAAGGGTGCATTGTTATTTTTTAGCGTAAATTCACATGTTTAGTCATGATGCATCGTGTTTTTATTAAAGGAATGAAAGATTCGCAACAGAGGGTCTCTACTAAACTGACTTGTTCAATCATTGACTACTGGAGTGAAGCTAATGGAGATTTAATGACTTAAAGAGTATGTGATCCGAATACATAGAAGCTGCGTCAAAATCTAGCAACATCAGAATCGAGGGAAGGTGGAGGATTCTGATGCTTAGTACGTTTATTTGTTAGGTGAGCTTTACTTTATCATGGCCACTGATGACTATTGGATGAAAGCCTCATATGTAGTTCATCTCAAAGGTCTCATATGTAGTTGTGCTATGTATAACATGCATATTTATTGTTGTGAGTTCTGAGGGAATTCTCTGAACATTTCTGGCTCTGTGATAAAGAATAATGGCTAAAAGCTTGATCTTTTCCTGTGGAATTGTCTTTGCTTTTACCTATTTTGGAATTTGATGTGTGTGTGAATTAGGAGGTTTTCTGGCACGTAACATTGCAAACGCTTACATGTAATTGATGTGGCTAGGAAGGTAAATACTTACCTGCATCTGATATTTACACCTAAAATTTATCAATTTACCAATGGTTAAATGATTTGAGGTGACAGTATTTTTCAATAAACCATGATAAAGTGATAGAAGTTCATGTGTTAATAATCCATATTATGCACCTATTGGTTTAATGTAAACATTTAGTGCAGGTAAATTTTTATGGTCTAGGTGGTTATGTTTTGAAGCAAAAGTGATAGAAGTTCATGTGTTAACACAAGTTATATCTACTAGTTTTATGTGAGCATTAGGTGCGATTAAGTTTTATCGGTTAGGACACTACTATTTGAAGCAGATGTATTACCACAATAATAACAATTACGTGTCAATCTCAAACAAGTTAGAAAGATTTTTCTTCATCCGGGGTTCATTCATTATGAACTAAAAAGTGGTTGGCTGATTAGTGAGGTCTTAAAAACGTCATAGAATTCATGATCGGCCATTCCATTTTTGCTTTCAGCAAGTAGGCGACGCGAATCTATGCTTTCTATCTTTCAAACGGATACCAATTGCTTGGATGCCTTTGAAAGCCTCGAGATGACTTGCAGAAAAAATTCTTTCTGGGTTTGTCTTGTGTCTCCGAAACAATTGGTCCATTTATTGATGGGCAAACGACGGGGATTGAACCCGCGCGTGGTGGATTCACAATCCACTGCCTTGATCCACTTGGCTACATCCGCCCCTACCCACGCACAGGTTAGAAGTCTCTATCTACGATCAGATCCTTTCTGAACTCCCCTATGACCACTTATCAAAGAGACATATTGAAAATAAGTTTAAGAATAAATAAGTTCAAGAATGAGCTTAACAACCGCAATTATGATTTATGAAAGACAAACTCCTAACTGGATAATATAGTTTAGCAGTCTGCTGAATTGAGGCAATGTCTTATTTTGTTGAAGAAGAGTTTCTTCAGTTTCATATACCCCAGCTTCTCCTATCTTAGTGTGTAAAACTCAAGAACACAGCAAACCTGCTGATTAAATTACAGAAAAAGGTACAAACCAGAGACCCAAGTTATGGTGCCATTTATGAGAACATTCACTGTGGCACATCAATTTACAGTCTTCTCTGCTCTCTTCTTTTGATCCCAATACAAAGAATCCATCAACTTTAAAACTGATAACACTGGCAGGAAAAAGTGAACGAAAAATCTTATTACAGGTATCGAAACCCGATGCTCATTTCCTTAGCAAGGCACTACACTGAGCCATAATCTTTGAGGCCCTAGTAATTGCATCAGTCATGTAGAAGTTCTCCACAGCAGGGGTGAATGGAGTTGAACTTACTTTTTGGCTGACCTCAGGTCTCAAAGCAGTTGAGAATGTGGCTGGTGTTCTCTCATCCAATTCTAGGAGATTTGGTGCCACTGTCCCAATTCGAGATCGGATTGCCCCTAGACTATCATAGGGTAATCCAATACCTGCGACCTCAGATAACGCTCTGATTATCTTCCAATCATCCCTGGAATCACCAACAGTAGGAACGGCTGGCAGTGTGATCTGAGCACATCCTTCTGTGTTTTCATATATTCCTTCTTTCTCGGTGAAAGCAGATGCCGGCAAAATCACATTGGCACGATATACACCACGATCACCATGGTGACCTTGGTATACCACAAAGGCGTCATCTGGAAGTTTGTCCAAGCTCACATCATCAGCACCCATCAAATATACAAACTTCGCAGAATCAATGCATTTTTCAGATTCAGGCACAAGTCCAAGATCAAGAGCGGCAGCTTGGGCAGCATTCAGCAGCAACACGTTTAGTCCATTCCAATCAGATCTCACAACATTATTGTTCTTCGCAATAGTGTCAACAGCAGCGAAAACAGCATCCTTGTCCTCTCGGTCAAACACACCAGCACCGACGATGATGACTGGGTTCTTAGCATTTTTAAGAGCCGAGGAGAAGGGGTGGCGGCCCTCAGCAATTTCAACCAGTGTTTGAGGGTCTGTTCCAAGATGTTGATGATCGTAGTTGAAATCAGCAGCAGCCCCAATATAACCCACCTTAGCATTATTTGCTCTAACTGTTTTGTGTATTCTGGCATTCACCATAGCAGCTTCCACCCTTGGCTGGAATTCAAGAAGTCAATCACCAATAAAGGATGAAAATAATAGATATGCAGCTAGCTGAAGACAATAAATAAATGTGCAACATTGCCACAAAAAGAACCTAGGTACCCGAGTTACCCCCAAAAATTGCAACGTTCAAGTACCATTATCCACACTTCATTAGACTCAATGTCGTTAAAGTTGCACCGGACTACACAAGATTTCCAGATGAATAAGGTAGGGTATTAGTATATCTAATTTAGATGTGACCCCAGTGAGAAAACTTCTTAAATGCTTTGATGTTCCACATATTCTTCACACCTCCCTGCTCTTTCCTCATTGAATAACTTCATGTAATAACATACCATCAATGATTTCTCTATTTCCCCCCTGCCAGACCACCTCCCCCCCCCCCCCCACCCAAAAAAAAACAACCTCGTCTTCTTTAGAGCTATCATCAGGGGCGTATCTAGCCTTATGGTACCGGGTTATTCTGAACCCAGTCCCAGTACTTCTTAACGTGGAGCATAATTTACGTATAAAAATTCATTAAAACTGTAGCAAATAGTAGATATGAACCCATAACTTTAGAAATATAATGGGTTTAATGCTAAAAGACTTTGAGATTGAACCCATATGGTTTAAATCCTGGAACCGCCTCTGACGATCATTGATTTTTCTTTGAACTCTACAATATTGCATTCTCAGTACTTGATGTTATTTATTTTGTTTTAAGGAAAGGAGAGGAAGGGGGAAGGGAAAACTCTCTCTGAGTCTGAGTCTGAGTCTGAGAGAGAGAGAGAGAGACAAGTTTTTCCTATCAGTGTAAAAGTGAAAGCTGAAAGTTTTATCAATTGAAAGAATTTATGCTCTTACCATGACAAGACTAATCTAAATTGAAAAAAGGCATTACCATGAGATGTTTCTCTCAACTGGCTACAGCTAAAACTTTTCGGTGATAAGGAAACAATTAAACTTGGCTAAAGCTAAATCTACCCATCCCTCCCCCAAAAGAACACCCTGGCATGCCTTTACTGTATCTGGACAAGTGTGCCAACAGGGAAAGGGGTAGGAGACATGGATACAGGAAGTGAATGAAAAATCATGGACTTTCTCAATCAACTATGGACACATTTAAAATATCAGACAACTGCCCTTGCGAAATTACAACCAACCAAATGCTTACAAACATTTACCTGGGTTCCAACCAAGAGGAAAACATCTGCTTTCTCCAAGCCACTGATGCTGGTATTCATAATGTATCCAGAACGAAGGTCAGCATTTGGTTGCGTGCCATTCCCTTCACAAAAGATGTTGTTTGACCCCATTTTGTTCAAAAGATCTTTCAGTGCCATCATGGATTCAGCATCAGACAGCTTTCCTGCAACACCGACGATTTCCTCTGGCTTAATTTGATGCATGACTTCAGCAACAATAGCTAGGGCATCTCGCCAACTCACTGCCTTAAATCGTCCATCAGCACCACGGATCATGGGGTCATTCAGTCTTTGCCTCTTCAGACCATCATAAAAGAATCGTGTTTTGTCTGATATCCATTCCTCGTTGATGTCCTGCGCCATTATGTGCAGCAACTCACTGTTTTAATTTACAATGGAAGGCAAAGGAAAAAACACAATAATATAAACAATAATTCAGAATTCTACTATCAAGAAGCGACAGATTTTCCTTTCAGTACAGTTCCAAAAATTGTCAACGTCCAAGACTATGGAAGTGCAGAGGTTCAGAGGAAAAAAGCACATAAAGAAAAACCACCAAGGGATCCGATTCACATCAACGATGTATTCACAGTTAATACTGAATCTCATAGATATATTTCCTTTCACTGAAAGAAGCATGCTTCTTGAATGGTTAAGCGCAAAATGAAGGGTGAAATGGCCATTATACTTGCACGGCTGCATTCCACTGAATGCAAATGAGAAGGATGGAAAAACAGGAAGCTACAACCTTAGAGAAGCAGAAATCATTTTTAGTCAGTACATCATTCAACCTCTATTGCGCTAGTTACACCTCCTTTCAGAATCAGGTGCAGCCTCTTCACCTAAGCTTTTCTTTTTCCAAAATAAAGTCTCTCACTTATTAGCTTCTTAGCTAACAATAAGAGATTAGGTCACAGAAATTATCAATTTTTTTTAGATTGAACACAAATGATCAAATTTAACTAAACAACGAAGAGAAGATGGCAGAGCCTTGGAAAACACTCCACTTATGCACAAGCACTGTGGAAACAAAAAAATGATTTAAACCACCCTCACAGCTTGGCTACCCACACATACTAAAAAGTGGAAAAACCTCCAACCAGAACAAAGTGCAGGCATTCAAGACAACCAGGTGATAGGCATGAATATGATAATCCATGTATTAGCACCACTAAACATTTCAAAGAGGAAAGACATAAGAAAAATAATAAAGTGCAGTACCTCGTTTAATCGCGGTACAACACGCATGACCTCCGGACCTCTACTATCAATTCGAATGTTAGAACCAACGGCATCAGTCACATCAATGCTTTCTGTGCCCTTTAGCTCCCAATTTCTGGCTTTAAAGGCAAAAGGTTTTGAGGTAAGGGCTCCAACTGGACAAATATCAATCACATTCCCTGAAAGTTCACTTGTCATAAGTTTTTCAACATAAGTTCCAATTTCTTCTCCACTACCACGACCCAACATTCCAAGGTCCTCTGTTCCAGCTACTTCTGTAGCAAACCTGACGCACCTGTTACACCAACAGCAAAAAATTACAGGATACTGTGCAAGAGATATAAAATGCAGAAGCAAGTCTTTACTAATCCTCATGCATCTAAAGCTCAAACCCAACAAATATTTGTTGCACTCAATCTCTCACAACTGCCCCAAAGTTTTCTTATAGCTATAGCACCAAAGAGGTCAAATTTAGCAGTTATCAATGGGAAGGAATAACTTAAAAGGGCATAACCATATTGGAGAAATGAAGAATATAAATCATTCTGTTGTAGGACGGTATATATAGCAAAATATGAATGTAACATTCTATGAATTACGCAGATTAGGAGAAAAAATGAAAAAGACAGACTGGCGTTTTCTGCTAGGCTACTGGCACTATGCAAAAGTTCCTGTAGTTTTTTGAGAAAGACTGACACTAAGCAGAAGTTCCTATAACACATCAATGTTCACTAGAATTACCATATCCATCTTATTAGGCTACCTCCTTCATTTGTCTTTTATTTTTTGGGTAAGATATTAGACTGACTCTTCTTCAAACCTTTCTTAATAGAAATCACATATATAAGGGAAAACCTACAAGTTTTTTCATGAGATTTGGGAACCATAAATAAAATACAATATTGACGGTTACTTGTGTTACATCAACTCAAGATATGCGTACGATTCAGGATGCGGGTGAATGTAACTACCCAATATACATCTGTACCTTTTTTCTATTTTAATCTATTTTAAAACCTGCACAAAGTACCTAACTCAAGTCACACCCGCTTGACCCAGGTACATCATGGCACATGAAGGATCCATGCAGCATAGACTTGGCATCTCACAAATTTCAAAATAGTTTTTTTTTTAAAAGAAAAAGTGGACACTTTTCATAGTCCGACCACAGTGCCAGTCAAACCCACACTTACAACAATAGTTATCAAGTTTTGGTCCCGTACGTCAAAGTTGATTTGAAACTTCACATCACAAAATAAGTTGAACCACTCACATTTTACGTTTGACAAATAACACTGGTAACGGTAAGAATCAAACACAGACCTTGTACACTGGATGCACCGGGTCATCACAGTCTTCACCAGTGGGCCCAAATTCTTGTCGACCACAGACCTCTTCATTTCAGTGAAACGCCCGCGGTCTGAGCCAAAGGCCATAGACTGATCTTGGAGATCACATTCTCCTCCCTGATCACAAATTGGACAATCCAGTGGATGATTCATAAGCAAAAACTCCATGACTCCTTCACGAGCCTTTTTGGCAATAGGTGTATCTGTCTTGATTTTCATTCCTGTAAGAATAATCTCCAGATAAATTTGCAATCCAAGGAACAGATGGAAAAGCAAACAATAATATGCCAATAATAGCTCAACACTAACTATGAATAGATCAGCCACCGTGAGAATCGTCAAATGGCTAGTGAACAACAACAACAACAGTTCAAGATGTTACTAAGCTAATGAAAACCATACCTATAGAAAAAAATCAAAAAGTACCAGCTATCTATAATTCTTCAAAGGGGAAAATTGAAGAAAATAAAGGGCCATAGAAACTGTCTTGACCAAAACTCAATTAATATTTAGTACCGACCCAATGCAGGTAATATTACCACTCAAGAGCATACAGGCTCAAATGAACATATCACTATATATATGGTTCTGTTAGCTACAATTGTAAGCTAAAAAGCTCTATTTTTGTCCTTTCTTTTTCCTGGGATCAAAAGACGGTCTTTTTCAGTTGACCCTTGGTACAACTATATAATTGCACATATGGTTACCAGCACTTCATGAGTTTGAGGCATATAAACAGCCTCTTTTGGAGAAATACAATGAGAAGATTGCATATGTACTTTTTCTTTTCTTTTTTTGATTTGCACCGGGTGTCCGAGTCCCTAAGAGCCCCGACTAATCCCGGGGGTGCACAGGCCCTCGGCAAGGAGTTTCCGGCAAGTGCACAACGGTTAATTCAGGATTTACCCAGTCCGATGGCCCTGAGAAATTGTTTGCACCCAGTGGGTTTCGAACTTGAGACATTTAAAGGGAGCAAACCCCAAGGCTCAAGTCTATTGCCACCAGGCCAACCCCTGAGGGTTAGATTGCATATGTACTTAACTGAGAGCACTTCTTTTAATATTTTTTTCTTTCTAAAAAAAAGCACCAATCCAATATTACCACTCAAGGAAACACACCCTCAACACCCAAAGATGTGGCCTAGTGGTCAATAAAGTAGGCAAGAAACATGAGGTCTCAGATTCAGTTCTGAGAGGAGACAAAAAACACGAGGTGATTTCTTCCCATTCTATCCACCCATTCTATCCATTACTTGGTACCTGTTGTTGGTGGGAGGCAACAAGTATCTGGTGGAATTAGTTAAGGTGCGCACAAGCTGGCCCGGACACCGTGGTTTGTCAGAAAAAACCTCAAATGAACATATGATCACCATTATCATCCCATATTGTCTGCTTCGGTTAAGCAGAAGATATTAAGCAGGAAATCTCTCTATTCATTTATTTCCTTATTTTCTCACATGTCCAAATAGAACCGAATAGATATCGTGAATTGTCATAGCCGACCCAACAAATTAATGTATTATGTAAAAAAGACGTTTTTGAGAGCTTAAACAAACATTTAAAGCATCAAATTGAGCATAGAAATCCAAAGGGATTTAAGTTGTATACACTCACATTGTAATGATGTGTTTACACTATCAGTGAACTATAACATGTGATAGTAGATTAGCTATTATTTTTACAATTTTACCAGATTGCCAATTACCCCCTTTATCTGATGCACTTTCTTTTTAATTTGTTTCTCTCATTTATAATCACATAAATATCTATGGCTTGTTTTAGGATGACGAGTTTCAAAAGGCTTACTTTCTTACTTAAGGTGTGTTCAGCCAAACATCATCACATAAAATGGGATAGAGGGAGTATTAAAAAGACGTTTTTAGAGCTACAATAAGCATTTAAGCATCAAATGGAGTATAAAAATCCAAATACAAATCGAGATCAATAAACTAATCGGTATTACCTGGAAGTGCAGGCATGGCACAAGAAGCAACAGGCTTAGGAGATTTCTCAACCTCAACAAGACACATCCGGCAATTCCCAGCAATACTTAGCCTGCTATGGTAACAAAACCTAGGGATATCAACTCCAGCAATTTCACAAGCTTGAAGTACAGTCATGCCCTTAGGGATTTTGACCGGGTACCCATCCACAAAGACCTCGATGACGTCATCCGGGTTAGGGAAATGAACTCGGGCCCCACCAACCGGGCTCCGATCTGACGGTACGGATGCTGGTGCCGTTGCTGCGGCGGCATCGGCGTTGTTGAGTTCCGGTGTGGAGACGATGGTGCGGAGTACGGAATTGGTAGGGTTACGGAAGATTCTAGAAGATCGTAGGGCTCGAGAAGCGAGTAACCCTAATCCCATTGTGAGAGATATAGATATCTTCTTCAGTTGTGAAATGGAAATGAGGAGAGTATTTGGAGTGTGGAGAGCAGATGTGCTACGTTTGGTTTCAACGAGCAGGGAAATTTGTGGGAATGGAGTTCGGGTCGGTTTGCAAGCGGATTGGGCTTTAAGTAAAATGGCCCACTAGTATATGGGCTTAAGTGTATACAGTGGAGGGGTGATTTTTAAAAAGGAATTTTTTCCTATCTATACCATATATGAAATTTTATTACCAAAAATGTGCATAGTATGTAAATTACCCGCCCAGTCCACGTTTTACCTACAAATTTTGTACCATTCGTCTATTAGGTATTAAAAGGGCAGAATATTCCCTAAAAAACGTGCTAAAATTAAGGAGAGAATCCTGGTATTAATTGATTCTACATTAAATTCAATTTTTAAAAGGGAAAGGAGATTTCTCATCTGCGTATTTTTCTCCAGAACTACAATTCAAATTCTCGAGAAAAAAAAAAGAACGAACAGTTACAAAAATTACGAACAGATTCAACTACGAACAGATTGGACGAATTGAATTCAAATTGTAGAATTCAAATTTTCGAGTTTCAACAACTCAAAGTTGATAAAATCTGTTTTTCGTGGTTTCTTCTCTCAAATTGTCGCTCATATATATCTGTTCTTCATCTTTTCTTCTCTCAATATAGAAATCCAAAAAAACATCAACAACAACAAGAAATCATGTCCAAATCGCAATCATGCTACAATTTTAATGGGATTTGGGATAACTATGGCGGATTTAGAGATTTTGAAGTTAATGCCATTGTGGTAGATGAGAATGCAAAATCCCAATCATGCTACAATTGAATGGGAAAAATCTGATTATAAAAAATGGGTCTCATCTACAAAATTTCTACAAAAAAACTACAAATCAGTTTTAGTATTGTATAAAGGTGTACTATTTTTAAGGGTATCTACAAAGTTACTACATTTATACTACAATTAAACTACAATCTATGTTGAAACAAAAATGTTGACTACAAAATTTTCTCTTCATCTACAAAATTTCTTCAAATAAACTACAAATCAGTTTAAGTATTGTATAAAGCTGTATTGTTTTTAAGAGTATCTACAAAATTACTATTAATTGATTGTACATTAAAAAATGGGTCTCATCTACAAAATTTCTACAAAAAAAACTACACATCAGTTTTAATATTGTATAAAGTTGTACTGTTTTTAAGGGTATCTACAAAGTTACTACATTTATTCTACAATTAAACTACAATCTATGTTGGAAAAAAAACGTTGACTACAAAATTTTCTCTTCGTCTACAAAATTTCTTCAAAAAAACTACAAATCAGTTTAAGTATTGTATAAAGCTGTATTGTTTTTAAGAGTATCTACAAAATTACTATATTTATACTACAATTAAACTACAATTTATGTTGAAAAAAAATGTTGGCGGAGGAGAAGATTTTATAGTAAGAGAATAAGATAGGAAAAAAATGAAAGGAAGAAACGATTCAAAGAAGGGAGAGATTGACGGAAAGTTTCCAGAGAATTTGGGGTGGAATGTTTAGCTTATTTTGGGATCATTTTGATGGAATTTTGTTTGGTTATAGAAGAGGGGAAAATGGTAAAAAGAATGTGGGGTATGGGTAAAAACGTGGGTGGGGGTGAGGGGTTAGGAGAGAAAAACGTGGGATATATGGATACCTTTAATTAAGGAGTAAAAACTGCACATTAATTAGATATGGATACCTTTAATTAAGGAGTAAAAACAGCCCATTAATTAGGCCCTAGTATGGTATAGGATTGGTAATTTGGTATACTAAGTGTAATTTACTCAAACTTTAAACATGTAGGGTAAAAAGGTTTCCTATGTGGTATAGGAATGTAAAAATTCCTTTTAAAAATAGCCAGATTTACAATTGGTCGTTCAAAAATAGCCCAATTTCAAAAGTAATCGAAATTTAGCCACTTTTTATGTAAAGATAAATCTAAGCGAAAACGTTGTTCAAAACCCGAAAAATACTCCAGTATATTATGCTGGAGTTCCAACATAAGTATACTTGAACTCCAGCATATTATACTGGAGTTCCAGGATAGTATGCTGGAACTCCAGCATAATATGATGGAGTTCCTGCATAAATACACTAGAACTCCAGCATAATATACTAGAGTTCCAGCAAGTATAATGATCCAATATAATATACTATAGTTTGGAGCACCAGTACTCCAGTCTCCAGTATATTATACTGGAGCCAGCAAAGTATACCGATCCAGCATAATATGCCGATCCAGCATAATATGCTGGAGTTCATACACAAATGCACCGAACTCCAGTATACTATGTTGGACCGGTCTCTATTGCAGCAAAACGGTGGCTATTTTTCATTGACTTGGTAAACGCTGGCTATTTTTGATTGACCGGTCCAAAAATTGGCTATACCGTGAAATTTTGACACAGTGGAGTGGATTGGTACGACAAAAGATTGCGAAATACGACACTTATGGATGGTTTTTAAATTTTGACCCCCGCTTGTGTCACGCCCCAAACCGAGGGACATGACCGGCGCCCGGCCGGGTAGCCCCAGTCAAGCGAACCTGGGTGCCTTTCCTATCCTGCGCGTTACCCCATGTTTTCATTACTCAATATTCCAAGAATTAGCCATATATAATTAAGAATATTTTTTTTTTACAAAACATACATGCGTATATAGTAATTAATGAAGTTACCAAATTCATTGCCCAACGTGTAAAACATGGATTTATATAAGTTCATAACCCACGTCTATTATATACGGAGCCTCTAAAGATACAACAGGATAATACAGTACTCGCCGATAACAAGGCCCCGGCTATACCTTACACAAAACCTAAATAAAAGCTCCGGAAATAAAGCGGCCTGAGCCACGCAGGGCCCCGAGAGGAAAGGGGCTCACCAAAACAGCTGATGGAAGACGAAGGGGAGCTACGATCGATGGACTGGAGCACCTGCTACGGATCCACCTACAATCATAACACGAATGTAACGCCCCCGGCAAAAGGGACGTCAGTACATTTGAATGGTACTGGCATGTATAAACAAACTTTGCCCTGAGTAACCTCAAACCATACACAAGTAACAAACAATAAAGGAATCAACAATTAAGTACACACAAGGAAAAAATCAAGGCAAACAAGTTAACAATCTCTCCTTTTCCCCATCATCATTTCCACATCATTAATTTCACAATTTTTTCATATTTCATTTCAATAGTGATATCGATCACTTTCCACCCATATTACCTCGGCCATCCTTATTACCTCGGCCACCCTTATCACCACAACCCACACCTTATTACTTCGTGTTGCGGCGCGCAACCCGATCTCAACGAGCAATCACAATTCACAAGCAATACCATAACAATAACAATTCACAAGGACAACAACAACAAATCTCAAGGAACAGCAGCACAATTCACAAAGGATTTCCATATCTATCAATGTCATTTCCATCTTTTTCAACAGCCTAATGTACAATTTAAGTCACAACAATAATTTCCCACGACCAGCCACAAATGATATTACCACATTTGTTTCAATTGCACCGATTTCGATTCCTTTCCATCAGTTGTTCCACAGTTCTTACCACATAACACATTCACAATCACAACTTGGTTTATTGTCATCTACTTGCACTATCATATCGGAAGTCTTAACCAACAACGTTCAAGGCACATTAATTACATGAATTCACAAATATTTCACATAAGTAAACACATACTGCTCACAAAAGTTTAACTTCACAAATAATCCATGAAGATATCACATACCAAATATTTGAACACCAAACAAGGTGATTTTACAAAGGTCAAAGTTAGCCATACATACCTGGAGCCGAATTCCCTTTTTATTTCTACTTCTAACTTCACCAAAAGCCTAGCAATGCCAATCTAGTGTACAAATTACACATTCTTCTTAGAATCAAAATTTACAATCACTACTCGAACACATTTAGGTTATCAATTTCCTTTGTACAATTCTTACTTCTACCCAATCCCTCTCATCAGATTTTAGGTGCTAGAAGACATGCATGAGTGTTTAAACCCCTTATTATCAAGAATTAACGCATGGGACTTTCCCCCTCTCAATTAAATCTGAAAGTCAGTGAAAATGGGGTAGGGATTTTACCTATAGGAATGGGGATGAAGACACTTGCTTTGAAATTTCCTGGCCTAGATAGTTTGAGGAACAATTTTTGAAAAAGATAAACTTTCTCTCAAGAACCCCTCCTCCCTCTCTCTTGTTTTTGTTCAGAAGGTCGTTAAAAATGAGGGGTTGGGGGTGTTTTATAAAAAAGGGGTCGGGTGGAAATTTTTAGAAATCTGGGGCCGAGTCAGGTTTGAGGTTGCATTCTGCGATCGCAGACACGAAATGCGGTCCGCATAATGGACCGCAAAGAGTGTCCCAAAACCTGATTCCACTGTTGGGGTATGCGGCTGAAATGCGGTTCGCATACAAGGTTTGCGGTCGCATAATGCACCGCATTTTTGACCTTAAATTTGACTGACACATTGCCTTACTCTGCGGTGGAAATGCGGTCCGCATATCATTATGCGGTCGCATAATGGATCGCATCTTGACCTCAATTTTAACCAAACCACTGACTCACTATGCGGCAGGAATGCGGTCCGCATACTAGATTTGCGACCGCATTCTGGGTCGCAAATGGCATTTTTCTGGAAAACTGATTCTTTGATTTTTAAAAGCTTAGATCAATACCAAGGGTCCGAACCGCGGCGCACATTCCTAACACATATTCGGAGTCGACACCACAAGTTACTAGGTTTTGAGCCCAAATTTTTACGGGGCCTCACATCCTCCCCCACTTAAAATCTTTCGTCCCCGAATGAGGACCTATTTCAAAACTTTTCAGTATTTCAAAGATCAGTTGGTTTTGAAAACATGTTACGCAGATTCTCATTTTCACTATTTCCCATATTTTTAGAAAAAATTTTGCCAGAGTTTCCTTTGTAATTTGGACATCTCTGCCTGTCAGAGTGCCCCCGAAACACAATTTCAAGCACCATTACATAATTACAACCATCCCTACAACTGGCATACAATTTCCTGCCTCAACAATTGCACACACTGGATCACTTGTTATGTTTTGCTTATGAATCAGTCATCTCAATGAGTTTCACATAATTTAACCATTTCAACATACCACATGCATACAAGTACTTCATTACCATTTTACACAACCATTAATTGTCTACCCATCACAAGAGACTTTACAAAACTTTCATCTACCAAAAAGAGGTTCACATAACTTAAGACAATCACAACACCTATAATTCTTACACAACTAGAGGAACTTCACTAGCGTTTAGGAAGGAACCAATTCAGACACAATGATAGTTGTTTTAGAGATAAAAAAGTCATATAATTTCCCCTAAACTTGATCAAACAGATGGGGATATTTCTCTTTCATTTCTTTCTCCGCTTCCCATGTAGCTTCCTCAACTCGTTGACTTCGCCATAATACCTTAACTGAGGCAACTTCCTTATTTCTCAACTTACGGACTTGTCTATCAAGAATGGCAACCGGAACTTCTTCATACGACAACTCTTCATTAACCTCGATAGTCTTGACTGGCACGATGGTGGATGGATCTCCAACCACTTTCTTCAACATGGACACATGGAACACCGGGTGCACTAATGACATTTCGGGAGGCAATTCCAACCTATAGGCCACCTGCCCTATCCTTTGAACGATCTGATACGGCCCGACATACCTAGGACTCAACTTACCTTTCTTCCCGAAGCGCATGATTCCCTTCATAGGGGATACCCTCAAGAACACCCAATCATCAACTTGAAATTCCAATTCCCTTCGGCGAACATCCGCATAAGACTTTTGGCGACTCTGAGCAGTTTTCATCCTTTCCTGAATGACTTTAACTTTCTCCATAGCCTGGTGCACAAGATCTGGCCCTATCAGTTCTGCTTCACCCATTTCGAACCACCCAATCGGAGACCTACACCTCATTCCGTACAATGCCTCAAATGGGGCCATCTGAATGCTGGCATGAAAGCTGTTATTGTACGCAAATTCTATAAGTGGCAAGTGATCATCCAAATTACCTTTGAAATCCAAGACACAAGCCCGCAACATATCTCAAGCGTCTGAATAGTCCGCTCGGCCTGACCGTCAGTTTGCGGATGGAAAGCTGTGCTGAGATTCACCTGAGTACCCAAACCTTGCTGAAATTTCTTCCAAAAATTTGCTGTGAACTGGGCCTTCCGATCCGAGATAATAGAAAGTGGCGTGCCATGGAGCCTTACTATCTCCTTGATATACAACTTAGCATATTGTTCTGCAGTGTGGGTGGACTTGACTGGCAAGAAGTGAGCTGATTTGGTAAGTCGATCCACTATTACCCAAATTGAGTCGAATTTGTGCTGAGTGCGGGGTAACCCCACCACGAAATCCATGTTAATCATCTCCCATTTCCACATTGGTATTTCCATAAGCTGAGTTAACCCACCGGGCCGCTGATGCTCAGCCTTCACCTGCTGACAATTCGGACACTTAGATACAAATGTCCGCCACACCCCTCTTCATACCGTTCCACCAATAAACTTCCTTGAGATCATGATACATTTTCGTAGAACCTGGATGCACGGAGTACCTGGAATGATGAGCCTCTGCCATTACCCTCTCCCGAAGCTTATCCACATCCGGAACACATAACCTACCTTGACACCGCAAAATAGCATCTTCGCTGCTGAGTGAAAATGCCGAAGTCTTATTATTCAAAACTGCTTCCTTCATCTGAGCCAATGCTGGATCAATAAACTGTTTTTCCTTGACTTCCGCTACAAGTGATGATTCTGCTCCATTATGCACCATAACATTCCCCTCGTCTGATGTCGAAATGCAAACCCCCAAACTGGCCAATTGATAAACCTCCCGAGCCAAGGGCCTTTGATCCACTCCCAAATGAGCCAAACTACCCATAGATTTCCGACTGAGAGCGTCGGCCACCACGTTCGCCTTCCCTGGATGGTACAAAATGTTCATGTCATAATCCTTGAGCAATTCTAACCACCGCCCCTGCCTTAAATTCAGTTCTTTCTACTTGAACAAATACTGGAGGCTCTTGTGGTCTGAGAACACATCCACATGGACCCCATAAAGATACATTAGTTCTGAATTTAGATCATCGCTAATTAACTTTGGAAGACTAGTAACAGGATCAGCAGAAGCTTGTTTATTGTCCCCACATTGATTTGAAATCATTTTTCTTTGTAAATTCTAATATATATTCTTTTTCCAACTTTTTAACACATTAGTACTATAGAGGGTAAGATTTTACTCTGTGCCGGNGCATACAAGGTTTGCGGTCGCATAATGCACCGCATTTTTGACCTCAAATTTGACTGACACACTGCCTTACTCTGCGGTGGAAATGCGGTCCGCATATCATTATGCGGTCTCATAATGGACCGCATCTTGACCTCAATTTTAACCAAATCACTGACTCACTATGCGGCAGGAATGCGGTCCGCATACTAGATTTGCGACCGCATTCTGGGCCGCAGAATGGCATTTTTCTGGAAAACTGATTTTTTGATTTTTAAAAGCTTAGATCAATACCAAGGGTCCGAACCGCGGCGCACATTCCTAACACATATTCGGAGTCGACACCACAAGTTACTAGGTTTTGAGCCCAAATTTTTACGGGGCCTCACAGCTTGTCCTATGGGCAGAGTTCAAGGTTAAAAGTTATAAGTGTTGCCCATGGGGCAAGCGAGGGGCAATACTTGTTAAACTTGAAGTCCTGCCTATGCGGCAAGTGGGGACAAAAATTTAAGACCATCTACTTTAAGGGTTATTTATGTACTTCAAGATAGGAGCGGATCCACCTCCCGACCTACGGGTTCACGTGAACCCATTAGATTTTGTCCAAACACTGTAAATATGTTCAAAAAATTTACTAAATATTTGAATGTGAACCTAGTTACTATTAAAAATTTACTCGAGGTCATTACATGAATGCATAAGCATTAAATCTTGGATTCGCCTCAGCTTCAATACAATGTGCCTTTTAGTTTTCTCCTTGGGAAAGTGCACAGATAGCCGTTTCTAGGACCCCTATTTAAGACATAACCAAAATTTATAATTTTTTGTAAATTTAGTCATATAACTGAAATTTGTAAAAGTTTAGTCATATTTTAGAATTAACTTCGCGTCAGCAGTTACAAATTTTGTCTATAGTTTAGTCTGCAGTGATTGTCTAGAATTTGGCTTGATCTGATGGAGCAGCTCGTTTCCCTGGTGTCAAGCAGTTTAAAATGTTTCAAATGGAAAGACTTCATCATACAAATAGGGGAGAGGACAATAAGCTTGTTACTATATTTTACACAATGGCCAATTCAATACCATTTTAGTTAGTTTTCTAAAAATTCATAAAGAGATGGAGTATTATTTAGCTGTGTCGTGTGAACCGAGGAGTATACGAATTATTACCTTCTGGATATATAGGTGCATCCACTTCGGAATTGATATCTCTGGCTAATATTAACACAGCATATCTCCAAAAGTTTCTTTAGTTCTTGCATTGAACTGAGAAACTGGATAGAAATTAGCAAAAGGTTTCTTTGCTTTTACCCATTGCCAATTAGATCTTAAGATAATCAACCAATTTTAAGGGTGTGCTACATTTTCCCGAATTATAATATTTTTCAAGAAACTGAAACACTATTCAACACTATCTAAAATTTAGGAACTATTTCCGATGGGCTATCAAAGAAAAACATAAGCGAAGAAAGTCATTTTCGCCTTTTCCAGAAAACATTCTGTTTTCCTTCATACCAAACACACCCTAAGATCAACAAAAATGTATCCATATCAAGCTGTGGATCACTACCTCCCCTCTGCACCCACGAAATTACGCTTCGTAAACTGGGGACATCAGTATATAATGTTTTTTTCCTCAACTTGTAAAATACTGTTCCAAGCTGCTTTAATTCACAAATATGCAAAAAAGAGAGAGGTAATTTGACATGTTAGAAACTTTAAATATCTCATGGCCGCAAGCTTACACTTCTATATTGTCCGCAATGCCAACGACAATTCTTCACCCTGGTGGGAGCATACAATTGCATAGCATTTTTCACCTTGTGTTTTAAGCAATATAACAGGGAAGAATAACATTTCCTTCTCGTCATTTTGCGAGGCTGTGCTTTACAAGCAATCAGAATGCTATTTCAACAAAAATATGTTTTATCAAGAATTTCTATGCTAATCTCGTTTCAAGGCCTTTGTTATGAAGGCTTTTGCCATTACTGTTATTATGTATGACAAAACTGTAACGGCAATACCTAGCAGCAGAATCCAAGTGTCAAATCTAGTGTCCTGTACTGTGTAGACACGAAGCTTTATTGTTTCCCAGTTACTCTCTGTCCAAACAGGGTCAGCTTCTCCCATGATATCGGAGGAATTATGAGGTAAAACCTCCCAAGTGTCAGATTCGTACTTCAATCGAGTTGAGTATGCTGGGATGTACCTGGAATTACATTTGATAGATGAGTTCACAGCAAGAGCAAGAATAACACTATATAGCCGTCGAACAACAACAATGGTGTAATTACATTATGAAGACAGCCTAATCAGCCCAGAAATCCAGTCACAGTACCAACAAAAGTACATACAGGCGGACAGTGAACAATCCTCATAAGCTTTTTGCTTTTTGAAAAAGAAAATTCTAAAGTTAACCTTTTCCTTGTTTTGTTAAAACAAATAGGTAGCTGACCAAACCGTCTATGTTTTTTATCAGCTATGGAAGTCAATGTAGTTGTAAAAGCTTATGACAGGAAGAATAGATCGGGTTTTGGCTTGCTTCCTTGCTTAAAGCAACGAAGCAATGGCTTTTACTAACATATAAGGCGGCATGAGCTTATTTTAAATTAAAATTGTGCAACTACCTGGTTGTGGAAATGACACAGACACCCTTCCCATCTGTCTCTGCTTTGACACACATTTCCCCATTGCCGCTGCAGCCCTTTGGACAAGTAGAGCTCAAATTCTTTGAAGGGATAGCTGTTTTATCAGCCAGAAAATTCCACACAAACCGAGGAACATCCCCCACATTACCAGGATATGGTTGAGAGGAAGGTTCCCCCAGGACGACTCCCACATAATGGCTTGGGCAACTTGTAGAGGGAGCGATGTAGCGATTTACCAGTTCACACGATAATCCGGGTTCACAACTCAACAAGCAGCCGAGGAGTTCTTCAACCAAGGAGGCATTTATGTTGATGGTATTCAAAGCTGAAGTTTTTATTTCCTTCTTATCACTGGCGAGAATGTACAGACTTCGGGCAACAACAGAAGCAGCGGCTACTATGGCTGAGGAGTTTATATTCACTGCTAACATGGAAAATAATATTTTAAATTAGAAAACATTATGTGATACAACACTACTATGAATTAATCCGGGCAAAGGCAAGGAATCCAAAGAGTGAAAATAGCAACTCACGTAGATCATCCAAGTGGCTGTGGTAGAACTTATTAGTGAAGGCAGTATCAAAGTCTTCAAGGACTACCCCAGAAGTCTTTGGATTCTGTTTAAGAAGAAACAATAAATAGGCTCCCACATTGCTAGATAAAACGAACTGGTAAAAAGTTTTTATTTTAATTTTTATAAGAACAAACTGGTAAAAAGTTTCTCATTCAATTAATACATCTTTTTCCTCTTTTCGTTGATAGCAATTGATTTTCAATTCCATCATCATCAACAAACCTGCAATCCTCCATCAAAGACCTTGTTATTGGTCAATAATTTGCATATCTTTGTTGCTCTTCTAAAGTTCATTATCCAAACTTCTGCGCATACTCAAGTAACTCTATTCTAAAGCAATAAAGAAAGCAGACACCATTCAGATATTCGCAGAATGTTTCCAATTCCATTATTCCCTTCAGCCATTTTCCGCCACCATGCTATTCCTCCCCCCCCCCCCCAAAGCCCCAGCAGTGCCCCACCCTTTCACTGGAGGACAACCACCACCACCATATCAGAGTCTAAAGACAAAAAAACAAAAACGACCATTGGAGCACAGATCATCGCAATGCATGAAATAAAGCACCAAAAAAACAATAAGACGCAATTCATAAATACACGATGTTGAGAAAGAGACTTTACCAGGAAAACCTTAGGCTGCTCTTTCTAAACAAGCTATACTCACGCTTAATTTAGCATAAAAGCCTATTGTGTGAGAAGAAGGGGGAGGCTAAAAAAGTGGCCAAGATCATAAGCTGCTAACACTTTGAAGAAGCCGTATATATGTACTACAATATAATACAGGGTATGAACGAACTTCGCACAAAGTACTAGTGGCAACCAAACAGACAATGCAGGACTCCTTTTCTTTTTTGAATAGTTACCTGTAAGAGGTGCAGAAACTAATTTGTATACTCTTTCTATCTCTCCTACCTTCATATTACACCATATGTAGTTTCCTTTTAGAAGGAGAAAGTGCATAGGGTAGATCAAAATAAAGATCACGGAAGGCACAAAGAAAATATAAAAATACATTTATAAACAAAAATACTGGGGCATTTTCACCAACCTTCTTCAGAAATGACATCAGAGAGGATGGGGGTAACCCTGGGTTTGATTTACTTGCCCTTGAGATCTTAGTGCTTTGAGTCTTAAGTGAACCTACAGCATCCTGGATGGCACTTAAAGTTCCATTTGTGGCAGTCTCCTGCAAAAGTGAATCACGTTCAGTGTGTGAATTATTCGTCATCCTAATTGAAGAACCAACTGTGATCTGGGATTTCATGGATGAAAATTAAGGGGAAAATTTTACCATAAATGTTTTCTCATCAAGGGAGAATATTCTTCCTTTTTTCAATTAAGCATTTGTGTAAGACATGGAGGTATCGGTTGCTTGTGCCTACTTCTAAAGAAACCAGCTCTACGAACCAGCCAGTCAATCAACCAGTTCATCAACACTATGTCCATATACCATAACTTCTATGGCTTAAACAAGCAAGAGAATAGTAAAGAAAAAAACATCACATATATCAAGAAGCCATACATAACAAGGAATCAAAGGCTATGCACACTGCGTGAAAAGCGAAATACTAGATTTGAAAAGAAAAGAAAAAAGTGAAATGGTAGATGGACAATATGCCAATTTACTGAGCAATCAAACACAATAAAGAAAAGTCTCAATAGAAACTAACATGTGCAACAGCAAAGGGGAATGTACATATTTGATGCAATTTAAAAATAAATTAGCAAGCAGGAAAAAGCTTACACTTGTACTATGAGCAAAGAATGTTTTATCATCCCGAGCGAAACCCTTTCCAACTGATCCGATTTCAAGAACCTATACAAACAAATTCCAATATAACAGTCGCATCAATGCACATACTTCATCTAATAGTGGCCTCTCAATACATTAATATAGTAACATAACTTGTAAATTGAACATATTTCATAAGGACCTAAAACGACCCACCAGACATTAATTAACTAATAAGTGTAAAATTTCATTTTTACTCAATAACAGTGGAGAAAGTATTTCTAGAACATGCTGGAATGGTTAGACAATCAACAACTGGTTGGGATAACAATCAGCAGAAACTGGAGATTATTAGAAGACAAGGGTTTGAAAAGATGAGGTTTTACTTGTTCATTACATTCTTTTCTTTTCCCATAGTTGAGAAATCCCCGAGGACCAGTGGCGCATGGCTCGAAATTCGGTGGATAATGGGCCCCTCTACCTTGTTCGAAACTTGTTCTTTACTTTTGATCATAGGCATATTAGGTATTCAGATCCTCAGGTTAAACGGGTAGTTCTCTGGGATATTTCTAACATCTATAACTCTCTCATGCCAATAATGATATCATTTGTCAAGTTTACACCTGATGTAAGCAGCTTTGACCATTAATGCACTCTCGCAAAAGTCATGCAACAGAAAAGATATACCGTTTCAATTAGTGCCAAGTCAAGTCCACTAACAGCATCAGAATGTTGATCAAGCTCAAGAAGAAATCTCCTACTGCCAAGGTAGCCCCAGGCCTCCCCAGTGAAAACAGCAAATACAAGCTGCAAAAGGAAAATGTCAGATTATGCATTATAGTGGTTAATAAACAGCATTCGATGCATATGACTTAGCAGACAAAGCTACTGAAAGAGTTTCATCACAACAACTGTTCGGGAAACAAAAACTAAAACAAGAAATGCAAATAATTTGCACAAAAGCCTGTACATTGTTGTAGCTGGATAGTCTCACGGGAATTGCACCACATAGAGTGTTCACGGCCAAGACAACGTTGTAATGCACCAAAACCAGAACTAAAGAGGAAAATCAAAACACTTATGGAAATGAGTACAATAGGCATGTTTATTAAATAACAGTATGTCCACCTGTTTATCAAGGTCCTTCAAGCCATCAACACGTGAAAGAGCATCCACCACAGCCAGCAATGAGATCAACCCCTAGAGAGAAGTTTGTACACATGATCCATGGTATTAAGAAGAAAATAAGAAGTGCAAAAAAATCTAGCTTTGAGAGTGCAAGCAAATTGAAGCATAATTAAAAAATCCATTACAACAATGATGCAAATAACAATTGAGAAGAAGTAACTCACGGATATAGGTGAATCTGCACCAATACTTTTGTCACGAAAAAAGGAAGCCGCATCCATAGAAGCCACAACCAATATCACAGGCTTTGCCTTCTCTGACGATGAGATGGCCATTGGTGGTAGCGCTGACCAGACACTGTCGTACAGATTACGCATACTAGAGGTAAGGTATTGAGGATAATTCTATAGGCAAGAGTTTCAGACCCTACAGACAAGATAATGTCGGATCCTACGCATCAACTACTTGAAAAAGGCAAGGCAAAGACAACAACATTTTAGCATTCAGTTGCCTGTGAAACAAGAGTAAAGGATTCCATGTGTGCACCACTATCAATTACAGGACCAGAAGATGCAAAACCAGCAACCCCCACCCACACCCCCAAGAAAAAGAACAAAGAAGAAGAACCAAACCGAAAATTACAAATCCAGTATCTAAGATTCCACACGAAATAAAGAAATACTAGCAGGAAATCCTGAACCATATTTTTCTACCATGAGCTGGATAAGGAGGGGTTTCCTCTTATTTAATTTAAGTGAGTTATAACCGAACAACTCAAGAACACCAAATATAAAATGCCATATAACAAAATCAACCATTAGTTACGAAACCAAAAGGGAGAGATGGTAAGTGCAAACAACAAAATACGTGAATTACATCTGCTTTAAGATACCTTATATGCTACTCAATGTTAAGGTCAAAACCATAATTGTGATCTTAATATTATCTTTCACTAAAAATGCCTCATATTGAATCTGCTTCTAGTTGGGAAACTAATAAGGAAATGGATAGTAGTTCAATCTGTTCAAGAGTAAAATGAGAATCTTAAGAGCTAAATAAATTGGAAAGAATCTTACCTGTACCCACCCAATGGAAGGCAAGTTTGTTCTCTAAGACAAGATTCTGAATCGCGAGTTCCGGACTTTGTTGTCTGATAAAAAGAAAATAATATGGGCAAGTTTCATAAGTAAAATATCAGACTATCAAGGAACTTTTTAGGACTATTTCCAAATCTTTATTAACATGAATAATCTTTAACCTGCATCACAAGATTAAAGTCGGCCACATCGACAGTGTATGATTTCTTTCGCTTCTCATTTCTCAAAGCAATCTGCACCATATAACAAGCAGAAGCTACGTTAATTGAAAATTTTGTGGACATTTTCATTTCGAAACATTTGTTTTCTTGACACAGCCAGAACATGATGCCAAGTATCTTAGATACCCTCGTCCCTCCCATTTTCATCATTTAATAATTACTTTGGAGGCAGTAAGGTCTATTGTATGTTGGCATATAAACACCTTTGAAAAACAACAGTAGTAAAACTTAGTATGGCAAGATTTTTTGAAGAAGTTAGTAAGCATCCATTAAGGAGCTCATAATGTAAGTAATAACTACCATAGTAACTAAAGAAAAAGTTCTTTATGGACAAATTAAATGTGGAGCAGAGATATACAAAGATAAAAAAAACATAAAAACCTCTTGCAAGGCCGATGTGCTACTGTTTGAAAGCAAAAATACAGGAAAGTTGTAAGCCTTCCACATCAATCCAGATCCCTGCAAGTTGAGGACGACAACATTTACTTTATCTTACAGGTTAGGTAATGCAAAGTTGAATAAAGGGATGAGTCATCTACAAGCGACTGTAAGAGCATTTATCTATTTACTTGTTTATTTTATTTGTTTATTTTGATGACGTTGATAATTTTCTCTTGCACATAAGACACATACAAAAGATATACGATCTCATACAAAAACATAGTTCTTTACAAAGAGCATACAACTGAGTGGAATACCGTATTGCTCTAGGTAAAAGGACATTGATGACAATTTTTTTAATTACTACAGATTTCATCCTTAGTTAACCATAAATCTTAGACCATATCATGTACAATGTACTGTTAAAAGGACACCCAGAATATGGAGTTGGGGAGAGGAAATCTGGGGAGCGAAGCAAGAAGGAGCATTCCTATCATTGCTTTAGAGGTTTCTTTCCTTTAATCGTGAAGCAATAGCAAGAAAGAGAAGAAAAAAAAACTTCGGCTTACTGTCTCAGGCTAAAACTTGTAGACAAATCCTTTGCCTTCATTCCAAGATCAAAACTAAAAGTTCCAAAAAAGGAACAACATACTTCTTGGGGTAACAGCGACAAGGTTCACCATGGGGAGCTTGTAAATTTCATTAGCTTAACATAGCATGGTGTGCTTCAAAAGAGCAAGCCCTAGAGTGAAATAAACTATCAAGAGATAAGGAACTCTAATGGTGTATTTGGATGGAAGCACCGCGAATAAAAGGGAAGCACAGGAAACTGGTGCTATATTTGCATTTAAAATGCATTATTGTTCCATGTTTTTTTAATAATCATTCAAACAAAGAGAAGTACAGTCATAATATTTTTTTTTTCTTTTGAGAGATTACAATCATAATAGTTCTCAGCAACATACAATTGGGTTCCACTCAAAATGGCCACTTTGATACGGAGCGAATTCAGCTTGTGGAAACTTTTTGTCAGGGGAAAATCCTGTAAAAGGAGAAGGGCCATATTAGTTATCATAATCCATTGAAAGACTAATAAGAGAAAAAATGACATAAATACTTGCCTTTTAAGCCATTCTGAAGCTGAGAACCTGATTCAACTAATACACCGACGACATGCCTTGAAAATTCTGCATCATTTGACAACCTGAAACACAACACACTACCTGAAATCAATCAAAGATAGATTGATGTGCCCATTGTGGTAAGGCAGAAGTTCACCTAAGGAAAAAACTATTCTAACAAAGGATCCTTATTCTAACTGTTATCATCTCAAAAAAAACAAAAACAAAACAAAAAAGATCCATATTCTGTGTTAAAATCTGGTGCATAGACATCTTCAAAAGGCCAATTCGATTGTGACACAAAAGCATGTATGTCACACATGAGAAGTTCGACATATACACCTCGCTCATATGCGGGAAACATACCAAGATGCTATAAATGACAATGTTCAGGCTTTTCCTAAAGCAAATCATGAAGCTTTTGCTCTCTGTCAAGTGAATATACACTAGAGAGTCCACAATTAAGTAATTAACTATAGCATCTGATATTTGATACGCATAAATATCCTAGAGAATGCAAAAGACTTTATTAGCCACAACCATGGCCTAAAGTATGCAGTTAAACGGACCACTTTAAATAAAAACGAAGAAGCAGCCTGCATCTGACAACGTTCTACAGATGCCTTAAAAAATACCTCGGCAAAACACAACTCATCGCTTTAGGTGACAACACAGTAGTTGTTTACTCTTCAATTTTGTTGCCACTTTCTAACCCATTTCTCCCTCTATGGTCTACTCCCTAATCACTAACATAATCAACATATCAAATAAAAGAATGTTATTTGTTATAAATTGCCAATTGGATATGAATATTCAGTGAACTTCACGCTTCCATTTAGCAAATTACAAAAATCCTTTAGCAAGGGATGGCAAAAATCTTGTAAAGCCATTTTTCTTTTTTGGTGCATAGACTTTCTCCACGATAAGGTCTGTCATCATAAAGTAGTTTTGCCTTCAGCATCAAGATATATGTTTTAAGGGGTAGGCAGGCTTATATCAGCTTATGGGGTATAATTTTCCAGATTTTCATTAGCACATTAGTTTGCTTAACAGCACTGGTTTTTTTCCCAGTTTCCTATATCTAAAGCCTCATGGAATGACGAGTGTAAATGATCCATAACCCAAACCACAATGAACATTGATTTTCAGAACCTTGACATAAGAAATCACACTTCTTTGAATTGCATGGCTTCACCCCTGAAGGGATATCGCTTCACATCGCCTCATCATTTAAATGACGAAGTGATGGCTTTTAATAACACTGCTACCTACAAGGTCCGATTCACAAGTTTCCTTTTTGAGCTCGAAAAACAACGATTCAGAATATAGATTATCTTTAAGTTCTAATTTATGATGTAAAATCCATGCTAGTCCATTTGCCCATCCTCATTAATTTCCAGCTTTTGACAGTGAACAAAGATAATATAAATTAAAGAATTTCAATGTGCATAAATATTAAAAGAAGCAAGTGTAGGATCACACAAGATGCATATCTAAAGATGGCAAAATGCTTCTTTATCTTATGGCGTGGGAGTTCCAAATTCTTTCTGACTCATCCGAGCTAAACACAAGCAGGGGTTTCAACCAGTTAGCTATTTAAGTTAAATCTCCAAACCATAGTACATCTTTTCTGATTCAAGCTCCATCTATAGATGTGTTCATTTCTGAACTGGAAGATCTTCGAATTATTCTTTTCTTTTTCTTTGTTTGATAGGTCAACATTTGCTAACATCTAGACACTCAATTGATAAATCTGTACCAAAAGAAAATAGAGTATAAGGTGCACATTAAGCAGAACTAAAGAGTGGAACAGTTTGAAGTACCGCAACCATTAACCACTCAAAGAGGCTCTACTGTTTGGCGAATGTGGGAAGGAGCGGTACGACATGGGAAGTTGTCCAACAATTACACGACTCAAAATTTTTAAATAAAATATTAAAACAGAAAGCGTTTTACATCCAAAGGAACGCAGAAGATACACAATCTTTGGTCCAAAAAAACTACGAAGAGAGAGATCTACATGCCTTCCAAAGAGTTCCTCAAATTGTTCTATAGACACCATTAATGCAGATGGCTCAGCCAACTTATTTGCTGTCTTGAACCTAGCAACTGGAGCAACTATGTTGGCACGCCCAGGGTCTAGCCATGCATAAGAAGAGTTAGACAAGTAAATTAAAAGCAGATCAGCCATCTTGTAGACCAAGAAAAATGCAACTAAACGCATACTTCGTACTTGAACAACCGATCTCCCCTGAAAGGTTTAGCAGCCGTACGCACGGATACCCGTCAATGGCCATGTACATTGACTTCTCAAGATCAGGAACTGACTGGAATGAGTTCACTTGGTCTGACGCTGTTCAAATTAATAAAATGCAAAAATATATTATACAAAAGTATCACTAAGAAGCTAAAGAACGAAATGAAGACATGCATTTAAAGTGAAGAACAGTGCACAGGAAAATGCTTTCTGAAGTGAAGGGTAAAATGACATAAAGTGCAGCTTGCTTGTTTCTTCCTTAATTAGCAAATGCAAACTCAAATATCCAACCAAAGCCGTGCTCCTTAGAATGATTAAAACTCCCAATACAATTTTTTCCGCATTGTTATGGATTTTCCTCTGGAAAAAAAAAACACTGAGATTCTTAAAACTCTATTCATAATCTAGCCGCATTAACTTCCTTTATTGTTAACTTAGTTACACTCCAGTTTAACATAGGCTTCCAATTACCTGAGGAGATGATCTACGCAGTTCCAGAAAATCTCAAGTACATGAAATATCTCATGTTCTATGTCAGGAGAGAAATAAGAAAACAAAACAATTGTCCACCAGCCGAGGCAAAAAATACTAGGTTATTTCTTCCCACCTGCCTAAGCTTTGGTGGGTAGAGTTATCTGGTACTTGTGCCGGTAACAAACTTAGTGCCTTGCCCACACTGAAGCACAACCTAAGTGAGGCCAAGTGCATACCCTGAGCTTTTTTGAGCTTCAGGGCTTAAGCGCCCCTCAAATGAGCCTTTGACAACACTAATCCCAATTCCCAAACAAGTTGGGGTTGGTTATATGAATTCTTAGTGACCATGTTTCTCCATTTAAGCTCAAGTTTAAGCTGTTAGAGAGACCACATTTTTATTTACTTAATTATGTATTCTAACACACCTTCATCACATGCAGTTCTAATTCTCTTTGGCCAGGCATGAGGAAATTATTTTTGACTGGCCTGGACACCACCATCATAAAAACAAATGATTGTCCAAAAGCCATGCTCTTTGAATCCAATCTTTCAACATCGAAGCTCATACAAACTTACCTTTCCACAATAGTTAAAATCCACATCTGCACTTCATTTAACATATAATCAATTTCCTTTTCTTTCTTAGCAATTTGATAACTCCATTAATAACAAAATTGACTAAATATCTATCAAATAGTAAATATAACACCTCATTGTTGTCAAATAACACCTTAATTTCGGCATTGACTGAAAATTTGATTATTGACAGAAAAACTAAGCTTGCGAAAAAAAAAAAGAAAAAAAAAGAGTGACCTGAGAAAGAGAGGCAATCTAAGCTAAGTTAAAATCTATATCTGCACCTCATTTAACATAAAAAAAAAATCAGCTTAGTGATTTGTTAATTTGATTAATAACAAAAGATGATTAACATATCTATCAAAACAGTAACATTAACACCTCATTGTTAACTCAAGCTGCCGCGAAAAATAAAGAGAAAAAAAAAATGAGTGACCTGAGATAGAGAGGCAAAACTGAGCAATGAAGCAGAGAAGAAAAACTAAGAGCTTTGTATCGTCCATGGCGGAAGTGAAGTTGTTCTTATAGTGAAGCTTCTAGAACACTAAACCCTAGACCATATGGACACGGTTTTTGTCCGGTTCAGAACTTGTGGTTTCTCTCCCTCCGATTCCCTGGTTATAATTTAGATGTTAACTAATCGGAGAGTTGAAATGTTCCGGTGATCGGAGATCGTCGACGGCGACAAGGAGCAGGAGTTCTACTGCTACTGAATTTTGAAATTTCCATATATGGACGATAAGGGAAAAATAGTACAAAAAAGGCTTGAGAAAATGACAAAATGTAGTCCCTTAAGTTTTAGGTAAGTTTAAAATAGTCTCTTCAAGTTTCTCCTGAGATATTTTGGTCCTTTAAGTAACAACTTAACAAACTCTAATGTTAGAGGATAATACATAGTTGGCCCCTTAAATTTGGCCATATTTTTCACCTAGACACCTAAACTAATGATAGTTTCGATTGAATACCTTAAGTGAAACAAATTGTGTCAATTAGACACAAACTTTACAGCTCCAGACAACAAAGATGCGTGTATATCACTTGTTCCTGATGTGGCATGCTTAACCAATAATAGTAAAACACGTGGAAAAAGAAGTAAAATGGAAAAAATAATAAAAGAAAATAAAAGGAAAGCAGTGATGAAAAATTGAAAACCCCCTCTCTGTAACCCATTGTTCCCCAAATTTCAGTAGATTGGTATATTTCCCTACGCTTTTCTCCCGGTGATAACTTCGATTAAGAATTTATGTATACCAACGATACAAATTCAAGCATAAACAATAAATTGTTTGAAATCATCAAAATTTTCTTAAGGGAATTCTTCACCATTAGGACCTCATAACAAAAAAAACTAAGCTCAAATTTTCAGAGAGAACTTGTCTCGCTCATGTGTCCTCTCTTCATGCTCTTCTTATTTCTTTTTTAAAACCTAACAATAATAATATTCTAGGTTGAAGTGATGAATCTTATTTTGGCGGTGGAGGTGGTGGCGGGTTATTTGAGATTGTAATGATTTTGGTGGTGGAGGTGGAGACCCAGAAGTGATGGTCTCGCTGTGGTACTGTGGTGGCAATGCGACAGAGTAGGGGAGGAGTTGGGGTGGAGAATAATAGAAGAAAATGAAAGTAAAATGTTCTGTCTCTTCTGATTGAATATTAAGTAACAAAATTGACTATAATGTCTTGCTAACTAGAATTGAATTTGAAAGGTAGAGTTGATAGCACAGTGATGGAGCAACATCTCTGGTGGGGAAGATGATGGCAATTGAAAGAAGGAAGAAGGAGATTGAAGAAAAATTGCAAAAAACTCTTCATCGCTCAGTTGATTTGTTTATGTAAATCTTTTTTCGAAACCTCGTATAAAGTTTCTTCAAAATATGTTTATTTTAAGATATTTTTACATTTTTTTTAAAGAATTAGTTTGACGGCAATTTCAAATGATTTTACTCTTTCTCAAAAATATTATTCAATTGGCTCATTGTGTGATTTTATATAATAATATTTTATTGTAAATAAATTTTAAAACATAAATTTAAAGATAGTGCAAGTACAAATGTCTTTTTGATATTCAGCTGAGTATTAATAAAAGTGAAGAAGAATATTTAAATAATTTTCAAAGAAACATGAATGCTATTATATTTTCAACAAATACATACTTACATTTTATTTTGGTCAAAAATGCTCCTACACCACTTGAAAAGTTTTTTTATTCTTTTTGGATGAGAAATTAAGTGAACTTAAACTAACATAACATAAATATAAAAAAGTTACTAAGCCGAAAATTCATACTGCAGTATAAACTATGAAGCATACAAAATTCCCTTAATTCCTCTTGTGATTATTATTTAGAGTCAAATTGGTAAATCAAAACTCAAGAGGGACTAAATGTAAAGTCATTCCATGAGTTGGGGACCGAACGCCAAAACCAAATTTTAGCCCCATCCCCTCCTTCGAACCAAAATAGAAACAGGAAAACCCAATTCGAATTTACGAAGCAGAGAATTGAATCCCACAAGATAAAAGCGCGATAATCTATTAACCCTAACGTGGATTCTGGCATTTTCAAGTAAGTATTTCTTTTAATCTAAGCACTGAATTTCAGCTCAATGAACTTGAATACTTTTTTCTTTTCTGTTATATTTCCTTACTAAAAGGGTTAATATTTAGTTTTGTGGCCCAATTGAGCAAGGATTTTGCTGAAAATTTGTTGCATTTATGCAATTTTTTGTTTTGCTTAGATGAAAATTAGCAAAGGGTGTTTATTTTAGTTCTTTTTACCTTTTTGGTTTCTGAGTAGCTGGACTAAATCTTGTTGTATTTACAATTAGAAAGGTTTTGCTGATTTTTTTCAGGCCATTTATTGTTATTTTACAAATGAGAATTAGCTGAAGCTTTTTTTTTTTTTATATATTCTTTTTTTTTGGGTGTTTCGTTAACTGAAATTTACAGTGATGTATTTACAATTGGAGTTCTTTTTTTTTTTTTTTTCTGTCTTATTGGTGAAAACTTTGAAACTTGCTGGCCAGTTAATACAGTATATTTTTCTCAGATGGATGTTAGAAAAAATGGGTGCTTTGTTATTGATTTAGTTTGTTTTTTGGGTTTTATTCTGACTGGATTTTTGGTGCTGTATTAACACAGAATATTGCAATGGACAAGAGAGCATTATACCGGGCAAAGCTGAAGGAACAGAAGCAGAAGCGAATTGATTCCCCTCTTGTAAGGTATTATTATATAAAAGGGGGTCGATAAAGTATATTTTCTTGTTATTTTCATTTCATGATTTTAAGTTATGGCTAGTAAATGACTAAAGTCCTGTTGAGTTTGTCCCAATCGGTTGTGGGGTGGGTATTTGGTCTCCTTATATTGTCTTGGAAAATCTTCACCTTATGAGCTAGCTTTTGAGGTCAGTGTTGTCAAAGGCGAAAAACTTTGAAAAGCGCTCCAGTTCTATTGGTCTTTAAGCACAATTTAAGTGTGCGCTAAGAAGGTGCAATAAAGAAAAAAATAATACATACATACATATATATATATATATATAATTTAAGAAAAAAGTAAGAAATTTCATTCATAATATTTTCCTTGACAACTAATACACTTATTTGTCGATTTTATTTGTTGTTTAGCACCACTGGATCCAAGATAAAACTCATGGGCAATGAATGCGCACACCTTAGTGCCTTGCCTACCGAAGTGCAGCTTAAGCGACGCGAAATTCCCTGTCTAACATTTTCTAAGCTTCAGGGATTAAGCGCGCCTTAAATGAGCCATTGACAACACCTAATTGGGTTGAGTTAGGTCCAAGCTCCATTTTCTTATTCCCATTCCTAAAAAGAAGGTCCAATTTCTTATTAAGTCCCAGATATGTGGGTTAGGCACACATCACATGTTGGATTCCTGATAAGAACCTGTATTTAATTGGAGCAGGATAAGAGGTGCGGGTCCGTTACTTATCAAGTTTCGAACCGTGTGCCAATAGCGCTTGGGTATATCTCGGTTATAGAAAATTGACTAAAGTCCCTGCTATATGACCTTTAAAAAGTTCATGTACGAAAACAAGCTTTCTGAAATGTTTTTGCCATCCAAAGATAGATTGAGCATCTGGAAACTCAATGCTATTGATAGTTATAGCAAGATCTTGGCTTCTAAAATTTAGCCTAAATGCTTTCATCTATTACAACAGTTGCTGTCATCCTTGTTTAATTGCCAAATCAGCATCTGCGTGTGTTCTTCATTTTGATGTGGAACTAGTTTTATTTTTCAAAGTTGGAAGTTTTTATCTGCATTCGGATGTGATATAAATGTGCTATTTGTTTGTATTTGATATTTTACATGATTGGACATGATTGTGATCCATACTTAACACAGTTTGTATTTACAGTCCTAGTTAAAGGTGCATTGTCAATTGTAGAGTTGTAGGCACTAGCTTTTCTGATTCTCACTCCCAAGTCCTATCTAATGTATAGCACAGGTACAACGAGCATGATCAGCCTGTATGTAGAGTGTGTGACATTGTTTTGAAATCTGAATCACAGTGGCCGGGACATCAAGCTTCTCGTAAACATCATGAGGTAAGATCTTCCTCATTGATGTTGGTCTTAGCTTTTTGCATATTGGAATTTGGTGCATGCTAGTCCAAGCTCAGAAAATAGTGACGATGTGGTCATTCACACTTCTTTAGGAAAAAGGTGCTTTCGATCATGCTAAGATGAACACATTAAGACATTTGTATATTAACATGAGCATATCCTTTCGTTTTTTGTTTTTAGTTTGAGGTATGTTTTTCGTTTGAGTATAAGCAACAGGTAAAGTAGGTTCCGCAAGGCCATGCCAGACTTGTCAGCTTCGTAGTCATCAATTTGCTTCTTTTTCTAATAAAGGGATCTTTGTTCTTCATCATTCTTCAATTAGCTATATGGCGAGTTTACGTTTTCATCAAGAACTCATAGTTTGGGGATGGTCTACAATTACTTTTGCTTTGTGATTGTAGAAGTTGCGCTGGGTTCATTGAAATAAAAAAGGCATTTCAAGTGGCATGCTGGTATGGAGGCAAAAGGAAAAGGAATTGATAGGAACAATGTGTTGTGATTCTAATGCAGGATGGTTGATGGGGGAGGAACTATAATGCCTTTTTGGGTTCTTTTTTGGTCAGAGGGCTTACTATAGTTGAATTTAAAAATATTTGAATTTTAGCTAAAAGGGAAGAACTCATAAGGGCAGGGTTCAACTAGATGTGTACGAGTTTTCTGCTGGTCATCTAAGCTTATCATGCATGTGTTATGTACCCTTTGGTGTGCTTTCTAAGGACCTCCTTCGTTCTTGCAATTCATCTCTTGTTTTCTCCTTCTGATATCACATGTGAGGTCTGTGCTGTACTCTTCCTTGCTTAGACAGATTCTTATGTTTTGTACAGGCCATAAATAATCTCAAAGCTAATGCTGCTGCAGTGAAAAGCCCAAACACTGTAAGAAGCGAGCCTTGGAAGGAGTTGCCTAAAACCAAGTCTGAACTTCATGAGGGCGTAAGCCGTAAAGAACCTGAAGCTTCTGTTGGATTGTCCAAGCCCCGTGCATCATCTATGCTTCCTCCCAATTTTTTTGATAATCAAGAGACAAAGAGGCCAAAAATTGGTAAGGTTCTCCTGTGGGATTTTATCTTAGAAGTTTTCTGTATAGAAAATTTAAACAGTGATTAAAGCATGACACTGTCTTCATTGTTACCGTGATATTGAAAAAAAAAAGACATTCTAAGAAAGGAAGAACGTATTTACAATGAGAGAAAGAGAGAAGAGGTGGAGGATAGGTAGAGAAATCAATAATTCTGCTGCTTTTTGGTGTGCCTGATTCTGCCTCTCTGTACTTTGTGTGGAAGATTTAGATATACAATGATATCTCTGATTTGGCTCTGCTATACTTTGTAATGAGGACTTGGTATCCCCTACCCTAAAAATATTTATTCTACAGTAATGAAGACATGGTATTGCAATGTAAAAGTTTATTTTGCTCTCAGTTTCATGGATGCCTTATCTATTCAGGTTTTGTGTTTCAGAGAAAGATTCTGCTAGGTTGGGAGACCACGTATCAAACAGACATGCTCCAGTTTCAGATCAAACTGAAGAGGAGGAACCGTCGTTGTCAAGGTCTAGCATGCAGGGCTCATCTTCTTCCAAGAATGCTGAGACTAGAAGCACAGAGAATCAGCGATCTGGTGAAAATGAGCCAGTGTCAAAACTGAGTTCTGGTTCAGACGCTAAGCAGGTCAAAGGTGCTCTCCCTGCAGGTTTCTTTGATAACAAAGATGCCGACTTACGTGCTCGTGGTATTACACCAGTCAAACCAGATGTCAAGTAAGATTTGATAACTTGATATTGCTTGCTAAGCAGCCTAGTTTCTTACTCTTTGATTGTTGTGTCTTCAACTGTTTTCCTTTTTATTAATACCTTCGACCTCAGATGGGATCTTTCATGTCTTGTCCTGCTGTCTCTTTAACCTGAACAGAAAGCCAATTGCTACTCTATACGAATAGAATATCCAAACGAGTAGCCTGAACCAGAAAGTGAATTGCTACCCTAGATGAATAGAATATCCAGAGGAGAAGCACCACCTTCTGCTGGCAATATAGATGCAGGATATTGTCGGATGCGCTCTCTTTCAGAGTCATAAGAGTTATAAGGCTCATTTTTCTTCCATTTATTCCTCCAACTTGTGAAATAGTATTCATGTTCTCCTGAATTGCAGGCTACAGCACCACTACCTCCAGCTTCATCACGATTACTTCTAATTAGTTGTTGTAACAGTCATGGTTTAGTGGTGCAGTTGAACTGCTTCCCAGTGCGCTTTATTCTGTGGACAGTCTGGAAATGTATAGTGGTCATGGTTGTGTCGTGCAATAGCTGAAGCTAATGGCATATGAAGCCTTTGATTTTACTGCTTTGAATGTAATCAAAATATAGCTATTGCATAAGAAAGTATATTTATTCTTTCTGTTTTTTCATCAGCTCATTCACATTTTGTAGTAGATATAAATCGTCTATGACTACTGTGTTCTTTCAGTGGCATAACTGATCTAGTCTCAGTCCTTGTGAAACAATAAAGAAGCCCCCACCCCCCACCCCACCCCACCCCACCCCACCCCCAAAACACATGTTTTCTCCTCCAGGCAAAGTTCACCTCGACTCTAATGACTTCATTGCAGGGATGAGTACAAAGAATTTGAGAAGTTAATCCAAGAAGACTTAAAAGAGGTTGACAACCGTTTAGAAGAAGAAGAGGTCATCTTTTATTACAAAATAGTTGTTGAGCCTTCTGTAAATGTTTTATCCTGTTAAACCATGTATCGACCAAACTTTGCCATTTGTATTGCAGGTTGATGCTGCAGAAATGATTGAAGAGGAAGTATCTGTTGAACAGAGGTCAATTTCTCAAATGATGAAATGATTTTCTTCTTTTTGAAAATTTTGCTATATATTTTATTTACATGGTCCGAAGTTAATAAGCTTTTATCTTGCATGACTTCAGGGGTTATAAGGAAAGACTGGAGATGCTGAGGAGGAAGAAGATGGAACTTAAGGCTGCTAAGTCTTCGTTAGGCAGCAAAGAAAATAAGGTTGCAGATAAGGAGTCTAGTGATGACGAATCATCAAGTGATGGTGACAGTGACGAGAATCTTACCGTGGACTGGAGGGCTAAACATTTGTGAAGGTGCTTATGCTGGTAGGACACATTCTCCCTAGTCTCTCCCTCACTGTCATATTCTGACCGTGTGTCTCTGAAGTAGTTTTGTTTCTCCCATGCTAAATATTTGTCCTTTTGGTTGTAGGTAACAAGGTTTTCTGAATCACTTGTCCCTTGAACTGAATATTTTTTGGTTCAACGCAGTGAGTTTCTGTGCTGCAATTTCCATGAGCTGATAGGGAACTATGACTTTTTCTTTGACCTGCAAACTAAGATTTTGCCTGCTCCTGCAAGTAAATAGGAACAATGAGCCAAATTCATTTGGGTACTCTGTTGTCAAAGAGTAATATGGTTGTTGAGAAAAGAGCTGTACTTAGGTTACATTTAGGCTTGAGTAATGAACTTGAGGCAACTCCTTTTGAAGATGGACATAGTTAAAGTTGGCACCAGAGTTGTCCTTTTGGATGCCACTGTGCTAAACAAGCCGAGAATGGAACAGAAAAGTATAGTCATGCTGTGTTGTGAAAGAAATTTTCTGTACTCTGTTATAGGGTTTCTTAAATTGTGCCTGCAAGTTACTGTCATTGTTATGCAATGGTGAAGCGGTAGCCAAAAGACTAGTACTAGCAATTATTCAATCAGCTAATACTAAGGGACTTGCTCTTTTAGTTTTTGACACAGTTTGGTAATATGTTTATATCAGTTTTAGATTTTGTTTAATCAAGAACTAATTCCTATTCAAATTTAAGCCTTGTTCAAAAGAGCTGAATTCGGATTACTTGAGTCTTGGTACTAACAATTTGAACAATATTACGTTTTTTGATTGGGCACAGGTGTGATAAGTTAATTTGACTTATATACTATATTGATGATAGAAGTAGAAAACATTATAGTGGTTAAAAAGTTAATATATTACAGAACATCACATTGAGGTTTGCATTTTGGGTAGTTTAATGAATTTGCTTTCTTAATTGTTTAAAAAATCTATAGAAATTTTAGGATCATAGAAAAGGACGATTCTCACACTAAAGCATAGGATATTATGTAGTCTAGCTAGAATTTCTGCTCATTAGAGGTTGTATTTTATAGTTATGTATGCTTGATTTTACATCAAAAGATGCATGATATATGTTTGTGCATAAACTTTTATCATTTAATTATTGTTAACTTATATATATATTCTTACTTCATTAAATTACTTAACCATAAATTAATATAATTTGATGTAAATATTAGATGCGAATAAGTATTTAGCATAAAAAAGATAATGGTTTAATAATACCACATAATATATAGTCTATATTACGACGTCCGAAGGATAAGTGGTCTTTTTCTTAATACGTTATTGGGAAATCCACATGAAACAAAAAAAAAAAAAAAAATTCAACGAAAAGCCACTTTATGTTATTCCATTTTGGTGCAAATCTTTTTTCTTTTCTCCTAATACATTGCTATGGTGATGGACGTACTGACGCGCCACATCCAAGAGGAGGTGCCGTAGTGCATGCTATTTGCAGATGATATTGTTGATTGATGAGACGCGAGACGGTGTGAACGCGCAATTAGATTTATGGAGGCAAACCCTAGAATCTAAAGGTTTCAAGTTAAGCAGGACTAAGACAGAATACTTGGAGTGTAAGTTCAGTGGCGAGACTCAAGGAGGGGAAGGGGAGGTGAGGCTGGACTCGCAAGTCATCTCTAGGAGAGGGAGTTTTAAGTACCTTGGATCTATTATTCAGGGGGGTGGGGAGATTGATGGAGATGTTACACATCGTATTGGGGCGTGATGGATGAAATGGAGACTCGCTTCCGGTATTTTTGTGTGACAAGAAGGTGCCTCCGAAACTTAAGGGTAAGTTCTACAGAGTGGTGGTCAGACCAACGATGTTGTATGGGGCTGAGTGTTGGCTAGCCAAGATCGCTCATGTCCAGAAGATGAAGGTAGCAGAGATGAGGATGTTGAGATGGATGTGCGGGCACACCAGGTTAGATAGGATCAGAAATGAGGTTATTAGCGACAAGGTGAGTGTGGCCCCTATTGAGGACAAGATGCGGGAAGCATAGCTTAGGTGGTTTGGTCTTGTGAGGAGGAGGAGCACAAACGCACTAGTGATGAGGTGAGAGGTTGATATTTGGAGGGCCTACGGAGAGGTAGAGGTAGGCCAAAGAAGAGGCGGGGGAGGTGATTAGGCAAGGCATGGCGCAGCTTCAGCTGATCGAGGACATGACCATTGATAGGAAGATATGTAGGTCGAGGATTAGGGTAGTAGAGTAGGTAGTATAGAGTGTTCATAACAGTAGTCTTGACATGCAATCTCGCTTTCTGTTGGTAGTAGGTTTTTATGACTAACCGTTATTTTCTTTCATTGTTTATCACCTTACTGTCTTGTTGTTTTTATTCTGTTTTTATATGGCTTTTTGGTACTGTCCCTTCTTCTCTATATTTTTATTAATATGGTGCTTATGCTTTCCTGAGCCGAGGGTCTATTGGAAACAACATCTCTATCCTCACAAGGTAGGGGTCATGTTTGCGTACATACTACCCTCCCCAGACCTCACCTTGTGAGATATTACTGGGTATGTTGTTGTTGTTGTTTGCTTTTCTCCTCATACAAATTAAACATGCTTTCCCAAAGTTTTCTAGTAAATGGTAACATGATGTCTGCCAAAATATTATACAACAATGACTCATTTCCTTGTCATCCTCATTTACCTTAAAATTGGTTCTATCCAAGCAGACTTTATTTATTTATTGATTTGCTTTTTTGCCAATTAATTAAACAAATATTGTGTTTGTTACTTTGCTCATTGGCCAACAAGTGTCTTAAGAGTTGAGAAAATTCTCACACCACTAATGAATTTGATATATTATTAAATATTTATTCACCTCAAAGTGGAACTTAGAAAATGGAAGTTTTTTTTCTTGATAACTTTTCAAGTGCTTGTTTGACAGTTGTCTTACATATGATAATAATTAATTAAGAGCCAATTTTGATTAGCCGACTAAGATTTCAACTGGTCTATTTTTTCAAAGATAATCCAATCTTGTGGCTTTTGAGAATTTATTTTTCTTTTAATATTAGGGGTCAACGATGAAGATGGGCAACTCCAAAGAGACAAATAAAGGAAGGCCAATAAAACAAGGGAATGAGGTATTATGGTGTAATGGTTTGGTTCGGCCGGTTATTTTATAAAATTTGTACCATATCAATTTTTCGGTTATTCTATTATGTATAACCAAAATTAGACTTTTCGAAACCGTCCCAATCATGTCGGTTTCTCTTCGGTATCGGTACGGTTCGGTTAATTTTCGGTAATTATTACAATATCATGTAAAATTCACCAGTAGAAGTAGAATGCAATAACATATATTTTTTATAGGACGTAAAAAACTCTCTAGATATTTTTACTGTTTAAAGGAAGTTGAATTAAAAAAAAAAAAAGATGGTTAGAGTATAGATCCACCAACTATTCTACAATAGCGTAAAGAACTACGCAAAGGCAAAGAAAATACAAATCACACGAATGGAAAGATATTAACTAAGCTAAAACTCAAATATAAAGTCTATAGAAGATTAAATATTCAAAAAAAGATAAATCTAAATTATATGAAAGGAAACATATTCAATACATTGTAGTTTGTTACTCATAATCGCTAGAATACTATGCGTCTTGCTAAGATACTTGAAATAACTTAGTTTAAGTAAAAGTAGCATAATAGGTTTTAGGAATAAGTATTTTGAGTTTAATTACTTGTTGGCATATAACAATTTTCATAATTCCAAGGCCCAAAGAAAAATTTAATGCGTTATTATTTTTAAACTTACTATATAAATATATTTTTCACATGTAAATTTATTCGGTACGGTTCGGTATTTTTTCGGCTTATATTTATAAAATAAAAAACCTACCCTATTTATCGGTACGGTTATAGATTTATATAAAAATCTACGATTTCTTTAAAAGAATTCTAAAAATCGATTCGATACGGTTCGGTGGATTTTCGAATATCCATTGACACTCCTATAGAGGTACTATTGGATAACAATAATTTATTGATAATTGAATTAAGGTGGTATATGATATTTGAAAATCTGTGGCTGCTTTAATCAATTTCATCACTGGTTAAATCCAAAATTATTGTATCTGGTTACGAAAAAATTAACTCTTTTCGAATATTTTTTTTTTTAGGTTTTTTACCCGATTTTGTATTTGGAGCCCGACTAATTCAGATTCGCGTCGAAAGATTCACTCTAAAAGTAAGTGAAAATAGCACGAGCAAGCCAGGTTTCGGTCTGGTAATTAAAAAGTAGCCATCGTTTGCAAAGTCATTAAAAAATAGCCACATTTTTGCTGCAACATGGAAGGTTCCAACATAATATATATACTAGAGATTAGTGCACATGTGTATGAATTTCCAGCATATTATGCTGGAAATCCAGTACATGGAAAGTTCCAACATAATATACTAGAGATTGGAGAACCTGTGTATGAACTTCCAGTATATTATGCTGGAACTCCAGTATATTATGTTGGAATATTTTCCGGATTTTGAACAGTATTATCGTTTAGATTTATCTTTACATGAAAAGTGGCTAAATTTCTATTAGTTTTGAAACCGTGGCTATTTTATAATTACCACTTATAAATCTGACTATTTTTAAATTTCACCCCGAAAGTAAAGCGTTTCCTACCAAGTATTGCTTTTATGATTAAATGCAATAAAATTAGAGAGGTCTCTTTATTTGGGACATTTCTTTATGAAAGTGAAACATATATACATTGATATTTACACCGGCTTACGCAAGAATTTTTGTAAGCAATTTTAATATTTGAAGAAGTGAATATATGAATAAATTATTGCCGCCAAAGTGGTGTTATTTTTAAAAATATTTATACTCAATATTTTAATTTTATTTATCATTTACACACATAAATTACGAAAAAATTCGACGAAGCGGTGTTACGTGATGCCTACGCCCCCGAATATTTCTATAATGGTGTTTATTACCTTTCTAATTAGGTACGTAAATCTCGTACTGCAATTTGTGGAAGATAATTGTTGTAACATAAACTTTAAAGAAATTAAACACTTAACAAAATAAACAAAAAAGGAGCATGTGAACCACAAATCCTTATAAAACTTTAAATTAAAGAGAGCCTGTGCCTTTTTGAAGTCTTGCATGAGGGTCATGCAAAAGATAGATGAAAGTGACCATTTTAGGCTCAAAGCAACCTTTGAATGAACTCATTTTTTTTCTTTTTCTTGGGGTACATAATCACGTCTTCATATTAGAAATTCCATGACCATAATATTTACTAAGTCTAACACGGGGTGTATTGTAGATAGAAATATTTTGGGCCATTCAAAATTTCCGTTAATTTCTTTGTTTTTTTGGGGAATAATTACATATTGAATATTACATCTCGCATTGGCGTAGCCACATAGAGTGAACACCCTTTATCAGAAAATTATATTATGTATATAAAAAATTATATTATATATATAGGTCAAAAATTACTTTTATATTCTAATTGTTGTCTGGTGATTTCACTTTACATTACTTAGGTGAAAAGCTTAACATTAGATAATCTCTTTTCATCTGTTCAAGCCTTAGTAAATTGGGTTACTCGGTATTTATATTAGTGGGAAATAGTAGGTAGCCTATAGAATTAATCGAGATATGCTCAAACTAGCCCGAATACTACAATTATAAAAAAAAGTTTCAATCCTGCTTGCAGCTCCATCTGCATTAGAATAGAAAAGCATTATGGTGGTATTCAACACACTACACTATAATCAAAAAGGCATGTTAGGCCATGAGCAAATAAATTAGCTAGCTAGCATAATGTATGGCGGTTAAGCATTTATTCAAATAAAATTGTTAAGTGGGTTTAACACTAGCAACTTTGTTTCTTTAGGTCATTAAGTGGGTTTTGTACATCACCACCATAAACCTAAAATTAAAGACGTTGAAGTTTGATGGGTATTAAAGTATATATAACAGTTAGTGGTTTATGCCTCCATAGATTTCCATTAGCAGAGTTTACTTGTGGTTTGCGTGATCTTCAATTTAAAGGGATCAGAGCCTTTGTGTAACTGATAAAGTTGTTGTCATGCGACCAGGAGGTCACGAGTTCAAGGCGTGGAAACAATCTCTTGCAAAAATGCAGAGTAAGGTTGCGTACAATAGACCCTTGCGGAGGCCCTTTCCGGGTTCCGAACATAGCGGGAGCTTAGTGCACCGGGTTGAGCTTTTAGTAATCTTCAATTTGCTTTAAAATGTTTAGACCTTTTCCTTTTTTTATTTTTTTATTTTTTTATTTTATTCTATTGTTTTTTTAGAAACAACACAATTCGGCTCGTGCAACTTGCTTACATTGTCGGTCTGAACCTCGATAAAGAAGGAGGGTTACGATTAAAGGCTGACAGCGAGCGTAAAACTTGTCAAACTCATGATGATTCCTCGTCAAACAAGCCGACCCCAACTTATTTGGGATAAAAGAGTAATTGTTGTATTTTCTTAATGCGACATGTTAGAACAAAATTAGTTTTGAGGTTTATTGTAATTAAACTATAACAGTTAGTGGTTTATGCCTTCATATATTCCCATTAGCAAGCTCATATTTGGTTCACTATTTCAATTAGTTGCTTCTTTTGTTAATTCTTCAATTTCTTATAAATAGTTTTAGACCCTTTAATTTCTTTGTTCTCAAAATAATAGCCAATATATATCTCTATATCTCTCTCTTTTATATATTCTGTATGTTATATACAAAAATATATAAATTTTATACATTTTTTTTTGACTACCAAATATAAATAATTTCTAACGCGGGCTAAAAGTGATAAAAAAACCTTCTTTGTTTCTGTCGTCTATTTTCTCTTAAATGCGACATGTTAGTGCATAATTAGTTTTGAGGTTTCTCTTAAATACGACCTTTTCCTTTCTTATATTTAGAAATTAGAAGTAATGGGCAACAGCAAAATTATACCTTATTAACAATGGCGTTAAAATAACATTTAGATTAATTAGAAGAGCTAAAGTTGTTAGAGCAAAGTAATCAAACATCACTCTCCATTAAGGCTTGATGTGAAGCTTAATTATATCAAGTCTAGCAATAAGATGAAGTTATTATTTTATGTTTATGTGTTCAAGCTAAACATATTAAAATTCAGAAGATAAGTGCAATTAGTTTTCTAGCTAGTTGTTATGCGCTTATCAAATATCCAATTATTATAAAAGTAGGTCTTTTAATTAAGGAAAAACATAAGTGTGCATTGTCTCCATTTAAAGGGAAATTAAGATAACCTTTATTATGTCTCCTAACTGTATATCTGTCACGTGTCTAAATTTTCTTACCATAATTGGTTTTCCTATCTCATAATGGAAAGGACAACATATTTACCATAATTAGGGGGTTCTTTTTCCTAGAAGGAAAATATAATTTTTTCACATTTGGCTAGTCCCTTTTCTTGTAGGAAAATATTTGGACTTCTATAAATTGAGGATCATTCCTTCTCATTCATTAGCATCCACAATGTAGCCATATGGGTTTGAGAGTCGTGTTTAGGGGGGAAACTTTACGGGACAAGTGTTAGTATGTCACTTGTGTTTGCCTCTTTCGTGAAGTTGTTCTCTCATTATTTTGTACTCTCTTTTATTATAGCGGATTGCTCATCTCCGTTGTGAACGTAGGTCAGTTGACCGAACCACGTTAAATATTTGTTTCTCTTTTGGTAGATTTCTCCTTTGTTGTCTGATTTATCGTTGTTCGAGGTTTGCTTTACTAGCTTCTGCCTTACACCTGATTTTTTCGATCCGAACAATATCCTCAAAAGCTAGGTGTTTAGCCAACACATTTAGTTTTTCCTTTTGGTAAACTAGCTAAATATTTATGCTATTAATAAATGATACGATCAAACTTTTGATAGTTAATATTTAGTTTGTGGATAAGACATAGTTTATATAAAATGTAACCATATTGGAAACCACACCTTGAAGAAAGTCTAGCTTTTGTCCCTTAATTCCAGTAATCTCATTTATAATCATAGTGGAATATTGGAGACAATTGTGGTTTAGAATAATGTAGAAACATCTAAATAGTCATGGTCAATAGTAAAATTATATAACGATTTTGTGTATCGCAAAATTCATTTCACTTGGTTTGCACGTATTACAGACGTCCCTATATCTTCTCTGACATAATTTTGATTTTCAAAAACTAACTTAGCTAATTATGTATTCGAAATAAGTGAACATTATTATCATTTTTCTAAGGAGGAAAAAAGTAAATATGTGTTCATAATGATTTGATTGAACATGTCAAACATACAGAAGAAAATTGCTGTCAAACTATATTATATAGTCATTTATTATGTTTTTACCTAGTATTTGATCAGATTGACACTTAAACAGATAGCAAAGCCACCCAAACTGCCACCGGTTTATTTTATTTTTTTTATATTTTTTTTCATTTTTCTTATCAAGCTGCTAACGTACGTTGTTTACCTTTGATTTTCCTCATCAAGCTGCCAACTTGACCATTTGAGTTTATTAATTGTCCTCATGCATGTTAGAATAAATCTCTACGGTTCTCTCGTGCTTCGTATCTCTCTTATATCATTTGTTATTTCTTCTTTTTTGGTAATTAAATTCAAGCATCACCACTGTATGGGTAGGAATCCGACCCCACAATAATTAACGAGACTAATCCCGTTTTAAGCTAATTCGTGATTAATTAGTGGCACGACCACTCAGAATTAACGATATTCAACCCGCATCTGGTTCGATCAGCAAGGCCATGGCCTATCCGCCACCATAAAGGCGAAATCCCAACGTGGTCACGGCCACTTATTGCCAGCTCACGAAGCTCACAGCTATAAATACCAAGAGAGGAAACCCCCCGGGGGGGGGGGGGCTTCTTCTTCACCACTATAGAGAGAGAGGACAAATTGTCAACGAGACCAAAACTATAGACAAGAAAGGAACACCATTGTAAGGCTCTGAACCTCTTCATGGAGAGGCAGACCAAACCAATATTATCAATAAAGGCTTCTAATGTTTCTCCCCCTAATCCTGAGTACTTATTTTCGTTTCTTTTATTTGGTCCAACGGATTATTACGGTTTGCTATGATTTTCCCGTGATTTATTTATATTGTTTTATACTCATAAGGTATGTAATAACTTTTGAGTAAAACAATTTGGCGCCGTCTGTGGGAATTTCCTGGCAAAATCGCGTAGTTCTTCCCTGAACCAAAAGAAAAGAAATGCCAAACTCGAAGGGGAACTCGAAGATCTCAAATCAAGATCTAAGTCCTCTCTCTCTCTCCAATCTAAGATAGTGCAAACAAAAAGAAGAAGCCTCCCCCCCCCCTCCTAAGGGGAGGTCTCTGCAAGGCATCTCCCACATCCCTGATACGAGCTCCGGCCAGAAACCGGCACGGAGATATCTCGAGCCGAGAGTCGCCACAAGACAGCCTATATACCCTGGTTGGGAGGACAACGGATGAGCCGCTCAAGGTCTCGAATCCAAACCGAGCTTCAGCACTCAATACCCACAATATGGGACTCAGGCCATGAGCCTTCGTCATCAAGATCGACAAAGTTTAACAACAGTTGAACTGGGACTCAGGCCATGAGCCTTCGTCATCAAGATCGACAAAGTTTAACAACAGTTGAACTGGGACTCAGGCCATGAGCCTTCGTCATCAAGATCGACAAAGTTTAACAACAGTTGAACTGGGACTCAGGCCATGAGCCTTCGTCATCAAGATCGACAAAGTTTAACAACAGTTGAACCGAGACTCAGGCTAAGCGCCTTCGTCATTAAATCAAGGTAGTGCACCTTCCCCAGTAAGTTCAACTACGGTCAAACCAAGATTCAGGCTATGCGCCTTCACCAGTAAGTTCAACTACGGTTGAACCAAGATTCAGGCTATGCGCCTTCACCAGTAAGTTCAACTACGGTTGAACCGAGACTCAGGCTATGCGCCTTCACCAGTAAGTTCAACTACGGTTGAACCAAGATTCAGGCTATGCGTCTTCACTAGTAAGTTCAACTATGGTTGAACCGAGACTCAGGCTAAGCGCCTTCGTCATTAAATCAAGGCCATGCGCCCTCCCCAGTAAGTTCAACTACGGTTAAACCAAGATTCAGGCTAAGCGCCTTCGTCATCAAATCAAGGCTATGCGCCTTCCCCAGTAAGTTCAACTGCGGTCGAACCAAGATTCAGGCTATGCGCCTTCACCAGTAAGTTCAACTACGGTTGAACCAAGATTCAGGCTATGCGCCTTCACCAGTAAGTTCAACTACGGTTGAACCGAGACTCAGGCTAAGCGCCTTCGTCATTGAATCAAGGCTATGCGCCTTCGCCAAGAAGTTCAAATACAGTTGAACCATGACTCAGGCTACGCGCCTCCAAAATTGCATCAAGCCCGTACGCCTTTGCCAGTAAGTTTAGCTACGGTCGAACCAAGACTCAGGCTATGCGCCTTCGCCATCAAACCCAACGAGTTCGACCTCGCTTGAACCATAAGGCTAGACGCCTTCGTCCTCAAACCTAACGAGTTCAACCACAGTTGAACCAGGGCTCGGACCAAGCGCCTTCATCATTGAACTCAGCGAAACCCAACCTCCAACGAATCGAGGCGCGGGTTAGGCGCCCACGACCTTCAAGTAAGTACTCCCAACTCAAATTAAGATTGGGGACACGTAAAGTCCGGCCCCGGCCAAACTACAAGGCCGCGCTTCTGTCATCACGGCCGACAGTTCGACCACGCCTGAACTGGGACTAAGGCTAAGTGCCGCTATCGCCAAGCAACGGCTCCGAATCGCTCACCCCGAGTCGAAGAAGAAGAGTCGTTAACAATTAAAAACTAACATGCCTGCCAGAGTCGAACTTGAAGGCAAATCACCCCTTCGAGCGCATGCAAAGAAAAATCTAAGGGGGAAAAAGAGGAGGTACAAAACAAATACAAGGCAAATAACGGAATGGAGATCTCATTTATCCACGAAATTAATTGCGGGTCATCCCCGCTTACACCCGGCCAAGGCCGATCAATACAAGGAATAAAAAAAAACCAAGAAACACCTAAACACCAAACGGCGAACAAGACACGACAAAATGCATAACATCTTTTTACTCGGTGCCGTCTGCGCCACCATCTGCACCAGCGTCATCCTCTGGCGTCGCCGCGTCAAAACCACAGTCGGCACGGGCCTCACGAGCCTTTCGACGCGCCCCCTCGAAAGCAGCTTCGGTCACGACGCTGTGAACTTCATTATGAGATGTATGAACTAGTGTAGACTAATGTGAATTTAGTTAGTGTGTTTACATGAAGTTTAGGCTAGATACATGTAGGAGTTCTACTATAAATAACCCATGTATGCTAGCCATTTGGAACAAGTCAAGTTGAATGAAAAATATCATTTCTTCTCCATTCTTAAAGTGAGTTGTGAGTGTTTGAGTGTTTTGTTGTCTTGCTCTCCCAAATTTTGTTTCTGTCGTCTATTTCTTCTTTAAATGCGACATGTTAGTGCATAATTAGTTTTGAGGTTTCTCTTAAATACGACCTTTTCCTTTCTTATATTTAGAAATTAGAAGTTAATGGGCAACAGCAAAATTATACCTTATAACAATGGCGTTAAAATAACATTTAGATTAATTAGAAGAGCTAAAGTTGTTAGAGCAAAGTAAATCAAAAATCACTCTCCATTAAGGCTTGATGTGAAGCCTTAATTATAATCAAAGTCTAGCAATAAGATGAAGTTATTATTTTATGTTTATGTGTTCAAGCTAAACATATTAAAATTCAGAAGATAAGTGCAATTAGTTTTCTAGCTAGTTGTTATGCGCTTATCAAATATCCAATTATTATAAAAGTAGGTCTTTTAATTAAGGAAAAACATAAGTGTGCATTGTCTCCATTTAAAGGGAAATTTAAGATAACCTTTATTATGTCTTCCTAACTGTATATCTGTCACGTGTCTAAATTTTCTTACCATAATTGGTTTTCCTATCTCATAATGGAAAGGACAACATATTTACCATAATTAGGGGGTTCTTTTTCCTAGAAGGAAAATATAATTTTTTCACATTTGGCTAGTCCCTTTTCTTGTAAGGAAAATATTTGGACTTCTATAAATTGAGGATCATTCCTTCTCATTCATTAGCATCCACAATGTAGCCATATGGGTTTGAGAGTCGTGTTTAGGGGGGAAACTTTACGGGACAAGTGTTAGTATGTCACTTGTGTTTGCCCTCTTTCGTGAAGTTGTTCTCTCATTATTTTGTACTCTCTTATTATAGCGGATTGCTCATCTCCGTTGTGAACGTAGGTCAGTTGACCGAACCACGTTAAATATTTGTTTTCTCTTTTGGTAGATTTCTCCTTTGTTGTCTGATTTATCGTTGTTCGAGGTTTGCTTTACTAGCTTCTGCCTTACACCTGATTTTTTCGATCCGAACAATTATCCTCAAAAGCTAGGTGTTTAGCCAACACATTTAGTTTTTCCTTTTGGTAAACTAGCTAAATATTTATGCTATTAATAAATGATACGATCAAACTTTTGATAGTTAATATTTAGTTTGTGGATAAGACATAGTTTATATAAAATGTAAACCATATTGGAAACCACACCTTGAAGAAAGTCTAGCTTTTGTCCCTTAATTCCAGTAATCTCATTTATAATCATAGTGGAATATTGGAGACAATGTGGTTTTAGAATAATGTAGAAACATCTAAATAGTCATGGCAATAGTAAAATTATATAACGATTTTTGTGTATCGCAAAATTCATTTCACTTGGTTTGCACGTATTACAGACGTCCCTATATCTTCTCTGACATAATTTTGATTTTCAAAAACTAACTTAGCTAATTATGTATTCGAAATAAGTGAACATTATTATCATTTTTCTAAGGAGGAAAAAAGTAAATATGTGTTCTTAATGATTTGATTGAAACATGTCAAACATACAGAAGAAAATTGCTGTCAAACTATATTATATAGTCATTTATTATGTTTTTACCTAGTATTTGATCAGATTGACACTTAAACAGATAGCAAAGCCACCCAAACTGCCACCGGTTTATTTTATTTTTTTTATATTTTTTTTCATTTTTCTTATCAAGCTGCTAACGTACGTTGTTTACCTTTGATTTTCCTCATCAAGCTGCCAACTTGACCATTTGAGTTTATTAATTGTCCTCATGCATGTTAGAATAAAATCTCTACGGTTCTCTCGTGCTTCGTATCTCTCTTATATCATTTGTTATTTCTTCTTTTTTGGTAATTAAATTCAAGCATCACCACTGTATGGGTAGGAATCCGACCCACAAATAATTAAACGAGACTAATCCCGTTTTAAAGCTAATTCGTGATTAATTAGTGGCACGACCACTCAGAATTAACGATATTCAACCCGCATCTGGTTCGATCAGCAAGGCCATGGCCTATCCGCCACCATAAAGGCGAAATCCCAACGTGGTCACGGCCACTTATTGCCAGCTCACGAAGCTCACAGCTATAAATACACAAGAGAGGAAAACCCCGGGGGGGGGGGGGCTTCTTCTTCACCACTATAGAGAGAGACAAATTGTCAACGAGACCAAAAATATAGACAAGAGGAACACCATTGTAAGGCTCTGAACCTCTTCATGGAGAGGCAGACCAAACCAATATTATCAATAAAGGCTTCTAATGTTTCTCCCCCTAATCCTGAGTACTTATTTTCGTTTCTTTTATTTGGTCCAACGGATTATTACGGTTTGCTATGATTTTTCCCGTGATTTATTTATATTGTTTTATACTCATAAGGTATGTAATAACTTTTGAGTAAAACAATTTGGCGCCGTCTGTGGGAATTTCCTGCAAAATCGCGTAGTTCTTCCCTGAACCAAAAGAAAAGAAATGCCAAACTCGAAGGGGAACTCGAAGATCTCAAATCAAGATCTAAGTCCTCTCTCTCTCTCAATCTAAGATAGTGCAAACAAAAAGAAGAAGCCTCCCCCCCCCTCCTAAGGGGAGGTCTCTGCAAGCATCTCCCACATCCCTGATACGAGCTCCGGCCAGAAACCGGCACGGAGATATCTCGAGCCGAGAGTCGCCTCAAGACAGCCTATATACCCTGGTTGGGAGGACAACGGATGAGCCGCTCAAGGTCTCGAATCCAAACCGAGCTTCAGCACTCAATACCCACAATATGGGACTCAGGCCATGAGCCTTCGTCATCAAGATCGACAAAGTTTAACAACAGTTGAACTGGGACTCAGGCCATGAGCCTTCGTCATCAAGATCGACAAAGTTTAACAACAGTTGAACTGGGACTCAGGCCATGAGCCTTCGTCATCAAGATCGACAAAGTTTAACAACAGTTGAACTGGGACTCAGGCCATGAGTCTTCGTCATCAAGATCGACAAAGTTTAACAACAGTTGAACCGAGACTCAGCCTAAGCGCCTTCATCATTAAATCAAGGCTGTCCGCCTTCCCCAGTAAGTTCAACTACGGTCGAACCAAGATTCAGGCTATGCTAAGTTCAACTATGGTTGAACCAAGATTCAGGCTATGCGCCTTCACCAATAAGTTCAACTACAGTTGAACCAAGATTCAGGCTATGCGCCTTCACCAGTAAGTTCAACTACGGTTGAACCAAGATTCAGGCTATGCGCCTTCACCAGTAAGTTCAACTACGGTTGAACCAAGATTCAGGCTATGCGCCTTCACCGTAAGTTCAACTACGGTTGAACCGAGACTCAGGCTATGCGCCTTCACCAGTAAGTTCAACTACGGTTGAACCAAGATTCAGGCTATGCGTCTTCACTAGTAAGTTCAAACTATGGTTGACGAGACTCAGGCTAAGCGCCTTCGTCATTAAATCAAGGCCATGCGCCCTCCCCAGTAAGTTCAACTACGGTTAAACCAAGATTCAGGCTAAGCGCCTTCGTCATCAAATCAAGGCTATGCGCCTTCCCCAGTAAGTCAACTGCGGTCGAACCAAGATTCAGGCTATGCGCCTTCACCAGTAAGTTCAACTACGGTTGAACCAAGATTCAGGCTATGCGCCTTCACCAGTAAGTTCAACTACGGGTGAACCGAGACTCAGGCTAAGCGCCTTCGTCATTGAATCAAGGCTATGCGCCTTCGCCAAGAAGTTCCAAATACAGTTGAACCATGACTCAGGCTACGCGCCTCCAAAAATTGCATCAAAGCCCGTACGCCTTTGCCAATAAGTTTAGCTACGGTCGAACCAAGACTCAGGCTATGCGCCTTCGCCATCAAACCCAACGAGTTCGACCTCGCTTGAACCATAAAGGCTAGACGCCTTCGTCCTCAAACCTAACGAGTTCAACCACAGTTGAACCAGGGCTCGGACCAAGCGCCTTCATCATTGAACTCAGCGAAACCCAACCTCCAACGAATCGAGGCGCGGGTTAGGCGCCCACGACCTTCAAGTAAGTACTCCCAACTCAAATTAAGATTGGGGACACGTAAAGTCCGGCCCCGGCCAAACTACAAGGCCGCGCTTCTGTCATCACGGCCGACAGTTCGACCACGCCTGAACTGGGACTAAGGCTAAGTGCCGCTATCGCCAAGCAACGGCTCCGAATCGCTCACCCCGAGTCGAAGAAGAAGAGTCGTTAACAATTAAAAACTAACATGCCTGCCAGAGTCGAACTTGAAGGCAAATCACCCCTTCGAGCGCATGCAAAGAAAAATCTAAGGGGGAAAAAGAGGAGGTACAAAACAAATACAAGGCAAATAACGGAATGGAGATTCTCATTTATCACGAAATTAATTGCGGGTCATCCCCGCTTACACCCGGCCAAGGCCGATCAATACAAGGAATAAAAAAAAAACAAGAAACACCTAAACACCAAACGGCGAACAAGACACGACAAAATGCATAACATCTTTTTACTCGGTGCCGTCTGCGCCACCATCTGCACCAGCGTCATCCTCTGGCGTCGCCGCGTCAAAACCACAGTCGGCACGGGCCTCACGAGCCTTTCGACGCGCCCCCTCGAAAGCAGCTTCGGTCACGACGCTAGCCTCCCACAAATTCTTATATACGTCACGTTGGGCCTCGGCAAAGACCCAAAGTTCTCGAGCCTGGCTGGAAGAAGCGGGCTTGATCCCGTAGCCGCTGATTCTCTTCTTCTAAGGCTGTGATCCGGTCCGTCATGACTTGGGCGTCCTGCTCAAAGACACCAATCCGCTCCTCGAGCTCGCTTCTTCTAAAGGCCGCAGCATCCCTTTCCAATGCCCGTTGGGATTTCGTGC
>NW_017671018.1:190057-205688 GCF_001879085.1 Nicotiana attenuata
ACGCGGATAGCTCCTTCAACGCCCCAGCCCTCGACGAGGCATCCCTCACTTGAAGCTTCAATACCGCGACTTTACCCTCCAACGCGGTCACTTTCCCGCTTCATGCCGCAGCGGCCTCCGCCGCCTTAGCCTGGCCCTGGCGCTCACACTCAGCTAAGGCCCTCTTTACCGCCTCAAGCTCCTCATCCTTCCGGCGGAGCTGCTCCTCGAGAGCACTCATTCTGCCAAGTGTTTGCTGCATCTGAAGCTCCCGCCTCGCCAGCTCTTCGACCAAGGCCCGACTACGGGGATCATTCCTCAAGCGCACGCGCAACTCTCGGCACTGATCTCGGTAGCGGCGATACTTCTCCAGCGCCCGCAAAATATCCCCGAGCGGACCTTGGCTCGACGGATGCTCTCCACCTCCAACAGATAAGACTGCAAAGCAAAGACAACGATTAGGATAAAGAACAAACTTAAGGCAAAGAAGAAGCGAACCGACGTAATAGTACATACCCTCAAGCCCATCACGGCTACTTCATTCATCAGTCCGACATCCGTAACGCCCCTCAACGACGCATTCTCGGCCTCCGAGCATAGCAGCTCAAACTGCAGCACCAAGCTTTCCCCTTGGAGCAATAAGTTCAACTCTGTGGGAACCTCGATGAAGCGAGATCGCCCCCCTGCGCGCACCGCTGAATTGGTGGAGCCTTCCTGGAACATACGGACGTCGTCGGGGTCCAAGTCGGATTCAGACTCGTCCTCACCCCCTACAGCCTCTTTTCCTCCTTCAGCCGCCGTCGAGGTGGAACCTCCCGCCGCAGCCGCCAAAGGGGTGCTTAACTCACCAACATTACCAGCCGCTGAGGAACTACCTCCCGTCTCAGCGACTGGAACCACCGACTGAGTCGCCGAAGCGACGGCACCCTCGTGGCCTAAGCCAGCCAGGGCAACCCCCATTGACTGTTCGCCCTCAAGAGCGGGCGCCGTGACCGCACCCCTCTCCGCATCCGTCGAAGGGGAGTCCAGATTGATTACCACAGGAGGAGCCGACGTGAACACAACCCTATGCCTTATCAATGGCCTCTCCTCCTCCCCGTCTGATGACGATTCCGCCCTAGGGCGCACAACCCCCGATGGCCCCTCATCCCGAAGCGCGGCCCGTGATGGAGAAGGAACCGCTGAAGATTCAACTGATGCCGCCCTTGGTATTGAGCGCGATACAGGCGCCGCAGTAAGTCGAGCGATTGCACCCGGTCGACGGAAGGCCAACTGAGGGGCCCTAACGCGGCGTGCCCTCCCTGATCACAGAAAAACAAAGTTGAGGAATAGTGTCGAAAGAAAGCGGAACAGAAGAAGAAGTCAATTTTTCTTACCTGCCACAGGACTACAAAATTGACACGAGTTAACGCTTACGAGCACAAGACGTAAGGAAGGGTAAAAAAAAGATTCAATGGCTAAGGAACTTACGTGCATGATTCCAAGCCTCTCGGAATCCAGTAGAGCACGCCACTAAATGTTCAGTCCTGATGTAGAAGAAGTGCTCGAAAGGGCGAGGTTCAACCTCATCATCCAGCTTCAAGACATAAGGAAAAAAAAGAGGATTCAATGGCTAGGGAACTTACGTGCATGATTCCAAGCCTCTGGGGATCCAGTAGAGCACGCCACTAAATGTTCAGTCCTGATGTAGAAGAAGTGCTCGAAAGGGCGAGGTTCAACCTCATCATCCAGCTTCGCAGTCAGGCCCCTCGTCCCGCGAGGGCACGCTCGAATCATGGTACCACGAACCCTCTGGGGAGCGTAGAGGCTAAGCACATGCTGCAGCGTGATCTCCTTACCAGCCAATTCTGCGTATTTGATGAGCATTGCTAATAACTTGTAAAGAGAAGGAGTAAGCTGACCCGGGCATACCCCGTAATAACGACAGAAATCAACCACCAGCATTGGGAGCGGGAGCTTAAACCCCAACTTGAAGGGGTAGGCGTAAAAGACGCAGTATCCCCTACGGTCGGTGTGGACCCTCTCCTTGCTTCTAGCGAGAATGACGTCAGTATAGTCGGGGATGACCCCATGTCCCCGCAGTCGAGACATCCCAATCTCCCCCATTAATGGGGCTTTATCCACCTGATCCTCCCCACCATCGGTGGTGAAATCAGTCATCGGAACTCCGGGCAGAGATACTATCTCGTCAACCGACGGAGCTTCGCCGGTCTCCACCAGTTCTGCACCGTCCATCGCCGGAATTGGCCCTTCGGTCACCGGTGAATTAACCGGAAGATCCATCGGAAGAACGTTTTGGGAAGAAATGCCTGCCATTGTTGATACAATAACGAGAAAGAAACGAAGTTCGGGGGACGAAGACGAAGGTGAAACAGCAGTAAGAAAAGCTTCTTCAGAATCTCTCTCAGACAAGCAATAAGAATATGAAAAATGAATGCCTCAGCCTTTATTTATAGGCAACACAAGTGGCCTTCATGCACCCCAACAGCCACCATTAACTACATGACCAACCGCACACCGGTTCGATTCCATAGGAATGTACGTCATTATGACAGGCTCCCTAGAGCAGCCTTGCAATCACCCGTCGGCGTCTCGCCCTCGAAATGGTCATAACGACCAATGAATGCCGAGGAGGTGCTCCTTGCGCCCTAGAAATTTTTTGGCACCGCCAAGCACGTATCAAGCGTGCCCTCATTCCCCTCGGCCGCGCAACATACGACCCGTCCGCCATGGTCGACGGGTACGCACTCAAAACAAACGTAAGGATCAGAGCACAATGCAGCTCGACCTTACTCGAAGTAAGTCAAAAGGTCAAGCGCCTTCGCCCAGGAGGAGAGTTCGACCTCGATCGAACGATGACTTGATAGCCCAATAACAGGATACTAATACTCTACAAGGCTAAGGGCCATCGCCAAAAAGAATTCGGCCTCGACCAAAGCAACAGTCGACCTCCCCATCCGAGTTTCTCAAACTACAGTCAATGGAATCCACTCATCGAGCTAGGCCAAGGCCCAACCTCAATAAGCGGAGGGACTAACTGTATGGGTCACAATCCGACCCCATGATAATAACGAGGCTAATCCCGTCTTAAGCTAATTCGTGATTAATTAGTGGCACGACCACTCAGAATTAACGATATTCAACCCGCATCTGGTTCGATCAGCAAGGCCATGGCCTATCCGCCACCATAAAGGCGAAATCCCAACGTGGTCACGGCCACTTATTGCCAGCTCACGAAGCTCACAGCTATAAAATACCAAGAGAGGAAACCCCAGAAAAGGGGGGGGGGGGGGGCTTCTTCTTCACCACTATAGAGAGAGAGACAATTGTCAACGAGACCAAAAATGATAGACAAGAGGAACACCATTGTAAGGCTCTGAACCTCTTCATGGAGAGGCAGACCAAACCAATATTATCAATAAAGGCTTCTAATGTTTCTCCCCCTAATCCTAAGTACTTATTTTCGTTTCTTTTATTTGGTCCAACGGATTATTACGGTTTGCTATGATTTTCCCGTGATTTATTTATATTGTTTCATACTCATAAGGTATGTAATAACTTTTGAGTAAAACAACCACCAAAAGGATGTCGTACAGTGGATGGACCGGGGCTGCTCTTTCTTTAACCAAAGGTTTCGAGTTCGAGTCCTGGGTATGAAAAAATCCTTGGTAGGGAGCACTTTTCCCCGAATGAGGCCCTAGGCGGTGCGAATCCGATAGTCGAGCTCCAATAAGAGTACCGGACATCGAGTGGGAAACCAAAAAACAAAAAAATCAAACATCAACATTGATATCATTAATTTTTGAGTTTAAGTTCTATACATTAAATTAAGTGGTTAAGTTTGGCGTACAATAACACATTTATTATAATAAGTCTGATATAACAATTTAAAAATAGAGTAATATGATGTTATTACTAACCGGTTAAATTGTACAGGGTAATCTAAAATATATTTATACTATCCTTAGTTTCTTAGACCACATATACATTATTATACTTTTAATTAATAAATATTAAAATAACATGCACTTCTCAAGTGTTTGTGGGCGTATAAACACCCACACGTGATGTCACAAATTTCCATATTTATATAAATTATATATAAACATAAATAAACACATTAAAGTTTAAAAAAAATTGTGGTAGAGTTTTTGAGTTGCATATAAATAGTCCATCCTCTTTGTTCAACAGTTCATCAAATCTCTCACAACTAATCTCTCTCTCTCTCTCTCTCTCTCTCTCTCTCTCTCTCTCTCTCTCTCTCTCTCTCTCTCTCTCTCTCTCTCTCTCTCTCTGGCTCGTATATAGCTGAAACCATAAATTCTTCCTCAGGCTATTTTCACCATAACTTTCTCGTGAAAACTCATCTTTTCTAATATCCAATTTCTCTGGCCAATTCCTTTTCCAATTTTATTCGTAAAATCTAGCTACCACGAGTTCAATTATCCATCACACGAACTCTCCAGAAAAGTTTCATTAGTTCATTATTCAATCAACAAACATTTGAAAATATACCGAATTTCTCATACAAATATTTACACATCGAGAATTTGGTTAAATTGATCGATATAGTTGGTGATCATGACGAGAGTAGCAGAGGAAGTAATGGAGATGAATATGAATGGAGGAGTAGAGTATGAAGTAGAAGATGTTAGAGATAAGATAGAATCTTCTAGAGGAAGTCGATTTCAACTTATCGAAGACGATCTCGGTTTAAACTTGTTTCGCCGGAGAATTAGCCGCCTTAAGATTAATCTCTCTCAAGGTTTCATTATTCATCCCGAAAACAGGTAACTAAGCATTCGACTTCTCCAGCTTAATTAATTAACTTTCTCTCTCTACAACTTAACTTTCTCTCTCTACAGCTATATATGCTGCAATGGTGGAAATATGACATCCTTATTTATTTTTTTAAAACTATATATTTTACTCTGTGCTTGTGAAAGAAGAAGCGTGATTTAGAAGAGAAAACGTAGAGTGTGATCAGGATGTTAGGACTTATTTTACTTTATATATCTGGCTTGTAAACCGTTATTTAACCACTTTTTGAGATCTAATTCGTACTTATTATATATATAATTATCTATAATTAGGTGTTAAGTAAAATTTATCACTCCACATTATTAGTGTACATAACTAATTTTTTTTAAAAATTCAAAGTCTAGGCGGCTTAATATTGTTGATGAGTTTACGTTTTGTGCGCCTACAGCGCAATAGATTTAATCTTACATATTATTTTAAATAGTCTTATAACAACCGATTATTTTTATTGTAACTTGCAAGTCCGATAAAATAACTTGAAAAATAGAGTACTAACATATTATAGTCAGCTAACTGAACTGATGGTGTAAAACAATTTTGTAATGTTAGTGTGTATAATTTAAATTCTTACTACTCCCTTTGTTCCAATTTATGTGAACCTGTTTGACTGGGCACGGAGTTTAAGTAAAAATGAAAATTTTTAGAATTTGTGGTCCTAAACAAGTCAAGAAGGGGTCCAGAGTATTTGTGTGGTTATAAATGATTCTCATTAAGGGTAGAATTGAAAGTTTAAATTAAATTATTTCCAAATTTAGAAAGGGGTCATTCTTTTTGGAACATACACCAAAAAGATAATAAGAAAATAGGTTACATAAACTGGAAAGCAGGGAATACTCTTTAAAGGAAGATGAGCATTTTTTCCGCAAACAATACGTGGCTCTTAGATATGGAAGAACCTACAAATTGGTTTAGGATAGCGTTGACTGCTTTGACTTTATAAGTAAAACAATTTTGACTCCATCCTACTCTATCAACAATTTGGCCCGGCTAAATGTTAGAGCAATATTTGGTTGGTGAATGAAAACATAATAGAAAGTTACGGTAAAAAAATAGAGCGTTGGATGCTAATTAATCACTGCTATATACTATTAGTTGAATTACTTATTACCCTACAGATTATTTGGAGTACTTATCAGGATTAGGTATATGGCTAAAATTCTTTAGATAATGAAAAGAAGAGTACTCTTTGTCTCTTAATTTTCTGATGTAAGTTCAATTAAAATTTGACGAACTTGTAATCTGTTCTACTTTTTAGAAACAACCAACAGCAACTAAAGGCATAAAAATTTATTAAAACAGTCAAATAGGTAATTACAGGAACATATATCTTACAATACATTAATTAATTACCTAACAAAAATAGTACTTAATTAATTATCTGTCACTGATATTATATTAGTGTAACTAAATCTATACACTTTCAGTGTATATAACATAATTTTTTTTATAATCATGTCTTTGTTAACTCTCACGCGGTATGTTCCTTGCAAAACGGCAAGCATGTGTTGGTTATTACTATCTCCGGTCCACAATAAGAGACCAATTTACTTTTTTTATTTTGGTCAAAAGTAAGTGTCCATTTATATAATAAAAAAAGAATTCAATTTGTTTTTACAAAATTACACTTATGAACACATCCCTAAAAAAATTTCTTGCTTCTCACATTGAATATTTAATTAAGGGTAGTTTAGTCATACTAGGTATTATTGTATAGAATTTAGTATTTTTTTAATGGGCGTGCCAAAAGCAAATTGATCACTTATTGTGAATCGGGGGAGTAATACGATAAGAAAGATATTATCTCAATTGTATTTTTTTTTCTGGTTGTCTTAACTGTCTATGATTAGACTAAATCTGTCAAGTTGAGAAATATCAGGTAAAAATAAAGCCCAAAAATAGGGAAAGAAAAGTCCAAAAGAATGTGTAATAGAGGATTATGTAATATTCTTTTTTTATTTTGTATGTGCTACATACTTATCAGCATACTTTATCATATTCTAACTGTACAACTGAAAGCAGTCGATCGCTGTAAACTATCATATCTATATCATTTCTAAATGTATCGCCTTGTCCGATTTTAGAGAAGAAATAGTGTTTTAAAGTGATCTTAGTAAATAGTAATTATTCAAGACATTAGTAGCATCTGCAAAAACATTAAATGATTTTTGTCCATCTGCTTAACTTTGGATGGACAAGAGTTACTCATCTTGTGAGAGGTATAAAAAGTACTCAGCGAAATAGTTAAAATACGTGCAAGCTGATTCAAAATTATTTGCATGCTACTTGAGGTGCAACTAAACGTTATTCTTTTCTCTTTTTGCATGTAAGAGTGCAACTAGACTTGGCTTCGTCTATTAGTGTGATTTTTTGTCAACTTGCATGTTTTGTTTAATTAAATGATGAGAAAAAGTTGGAAAAAGAAAAAGAGGAAACCGATCGACTAATGACATTGGATATGGTCGAAACTGTAAAAATAAAGATATAGAAAGAATAGAAATGATAACGCCATAATGCCTAAGTTATTTATCATTTTTCTTTTGCCACTAGCAAGCTGGAGGCTGAAGTTCCATTTTCGGAAAAGTATTTGGGGACTCTTAGTTTTATTTAAGGAGAAAAATAATTTTTACATGATTGGAGTCTCTTAGCACATTTGAACAAAAACCATCATAAGTGAAGAATTTTTTTTTATAATCTGAATAGTATCTTTGTAAATATTCTAAAATATGTTTTGTTTTAAATTAAAATGTCAGTATCTAATATATTATTAAAAAGATTAAAAATCTGGAAATTAGATGGACTTTTTCTACTCTAAATCCTTTTTTTATTTGGGAGGAGAGTGTAACACCAACTAGCTGCTTGTAGTACCTATATTTAAAGGAGTATTCAGTTTTTTAAAAACTATCTGAAGTACGAACTTCACCTCCTCCTCTTTCCTCGAGTCTGAAGTTGGCGGCGGGTTCAACTGAACCCAAAATTTTCTGCACAAATTTTTATGTAAAAATTATTAAAACTGTAAAAATAGAAAATATGAACGCATAACTTAAATAATAATGGGTTCAACGCTAAAAGCCTTAAAAGTTGAACTCATAGGGCTTAAATCCTGGATCCGCCTCTGCCCGAAGGTGCTACTATATCACAAGCTTCTTATCTTTTAAACTCTATGTACTTTCAAGATTCTAATGTATGTGAACATGAACAAACAAATTTCCATGCAGGTGGTACCGGATGTGGGAAAATTTTATCCTAATATGGTCAATTTATTCATCATTTTTCACGCCTATGGAGTTTGCCTTCTTCAATGGATTACCAAGGAAACTCTTTCTCTTAGACATTTGTGGTCAAATAGTTTTCCTTGTGGATATTGTCCTCCAATTCTTTGTTGCATATAGAGATAGTCAGACCTACAAGATGGTGTACAAACGAACCCCTATTGCTCTTCGGTCAGTCTCCTACTTTTCATTGTGTAATAAAAGATTATTGCTTTAGTAGTTTAGCTGACCTTTTATTTGGTTTGCAGGTACTTGAAATCTCATTTTATTCTTGATTTTCTTAGTTGCATGCCTTGGGATATAATTTACAAGGTAATCCTTTACATTTCATATGACAATTTTTGACTTGATATACTTTTTAAGATGTTAACCTTTTTGGCGCATTATATTCGTGGTAGTACAAGAAAATATAAATGTAATGGTTCAAAATTTAGTAAATTTGAATAAATAAATGAATTTTAATTCATAAATATTTAAATTGTATAAGATAATATTGACAATGGAATGAAGTCAAATATTTCAGAACGTACCAACATAGAAAGAATGTCATATAAATTGAAACAACGGCAGATAGTTTTTCTTACAATAGCTCCCTCTTTAAAAACATGCTTTAATTTTGTAGCATGGCTAATGTTTTTCTAATTCTTGACTGATTTAGCAAGCATTAAATCTTAAACTTAATTTGGAGATCTGCCAATTGTCATGGAACAGGGCCAACCATATTTGGCAATACTAAAAAAGATGATAACTATGAAATGTAACATTCCAGTAGATGTCAATAGATTTGGTATTGGAAGATTATATAAACTGGTATTATATTGAGCATCTTTGATCACATTTCCTAAGCTTGTAAATTCTTCAATGCCATAATCTGCTTGAATAAATCAATCGCATCCAATTTTCTTAATTTGTTATTTCTCGCCAAATGACATGAGTTAAGCTTAAATGAAGCAGTGATAATCCATATAACCGACCCTGACTTGTTTGGGACTGAGACGTAGTTATTGTTGTTGTTGTTGTTGCTGGTCCCGCCAAGATTCCTTGAGAAAATGAAAGTATTATGGTGGAAACATGTTGTATTAGCAGTTGTTATGTCCATTCTTCCTCTTTTAAATGAGAAACTCAAACCAGACTTGTAAATGTTTTTTTTTTACCTGCATATCATGTTAGTTACATAATTCAAGCTTTTTTAACCAATGCTTTAACCAACTTGAATTAATCAGGCTGTTGGCAGCAAAGAAGAAGTGAGATACCTCTTATGGATTAGGTTGAGCAGAGCGCGCAGAATTACTTACTTTTTCCAGAAGATGGAGAAAGATATTCGGATCAATTACCTCTTCACTAGAATTGTAAAACTTATCACAGTAGAACTCTACTGCACACATACAGCTGCCTGCATCTTTTACTATTTGGCAACTACGCTGTCTGAACAACAAGAAGGTTATACATGGATTGGTAGTTTGAAATTGGGAGATTACAGTTATTCAAACTTTAGAGATATTGATCTTTGGACGCGATACACTACTTCAATGTATTTTGCTATTGTTACTATGGCAACTGTTGGTAAGTTTATTTGGATTTCATTTCAAGTTTATCAATTTTCTAAAGACTTTCTATAGCAATTTCGTCGTACTGATATTTGAGATACCTTTTTATCATACAGGTTATGGAGATATACATGCAGTCAATTTGAGGGAAATGATATTTGTCATGATTTATGTCTCCTTTGATATGATTCTCAGTGCTTATTTGATCGGTAACATGACAGCTTTAATTGTGAAAGGATCAAAAACTGAGCGATACAGGGATAAAATGACAGATCTATTGAAATATATGAATAGAAATAGACTCGGAAGGGACATCCGTAATCAAATAAAAGGTCACTTGCGATTACAATATGAAAGTGCTTATACTGATGCAGCTGTTCTCCAGGACATTCCAATCTCAATCCGCGCCAAGGTAAATATATGAAAGAAAAATCTTGCTTCCACTTTCATTGCTGATGCATATTATATTGCATTAAAATGTCAATGACAGAAAACTTCAACTTTTTTTGCAGATTTCGCAGAGTTTATATCAGTCTTACATAGAAAATGTTCCTCTTTTTAAGGGCTGTTCCTCGGAATTCATAAGTCAAGTTGTAAGTAATTTCTTTTGGTATCATTCATTCAATCATTCACAGAAAATTCATAGTGTATGGCCTTTGAAATGCAATGCTTCTTGACATCTTTCTGTTTGCTTTTGACCGCGCTACAATTGCAATTGAAGTAAACTATCTGAGTGCGTATTACTGATTTTGGATACTGTTAAATTTTTGCAGGTAACTCGAGTCCACGAAGAATTTTTCCTCCCCGGAGAAGTGATAATGGAACAAGGGAATGTAGTAGACCAGCTTTATTTTGTCTGTCATGGCGTTCTGGTACGACGTTCTACAATCAATTACACCTGCTCAGCTCTTTATGTTGCAACAAATTTTATGTCCAGCCATTTGTTTACATTTGTTTCCACAGTTACTCATTGTGTGTTTGTTTAATTCAGGAGGAGGTTGGTATAGCGAAGGATGGATCAGAAGAGACAGTGGCACTTCTTGAACCTAACAGCTCATTTGGAGATATTTCCATTGTTTGCAACATTCCTCAACCATATACAGTTCGTGTTTGTGAACTGTGTAGGCTCTTACGTATCGATAAGCAGTCATTTTCCAATATTCTGGAGATTTATTTTCATGATGGAAGAAGAATCTTGAGTAATTTACTACAGGTAAGGGAAATGAGACTCAACCTTATTACTGCAAATTTAGAAGTCGTTTTTTCCACTCATATAACTATCTGGTTTAGTTCATCAACAACGAGATCAATTTACTTACAACAATATGATACTTAGTTAACATTCATAAAAAGCATCTAATGAATCATGAGTTCAGCCCGTCCCATACCCTCTACCCTTTTCTATCTTGGTATGAGTAGCATAAGAAAATGGCATGGAACAAACTTCTGAATTAGAATCCTGAGTCTCGCAATTATAACCTTTTTCTTTCCTCTCCTTTTGAGAAATGGACTGCTTTTCCATTAAAACATGGTTTGCAGACTCAAAAAGTCTAAAGTAGTATATTGTGACAGGGAAAAGAATCCAATCTCCGCGTGAAGCAACTGGAGTCAGATATCGCATTCCATATAGGGAAGCACGAAGCAGAACTTGCTTTGAAAGTGAATAGTGCAGCTTATCACGGTGATTTGCATCAGCTGAAGAGCCTAATTCGCGCTGGAGCTGATCCCAACAAGAAAGATTATGATGGAAGATCACCCCTGGTACTAGTTTATTCCAATGAATCATATACATTTTTTGGGTTTATAAAGCTATATGAGTGTTTACAAGCCCTTAAGAGGGCTGTCTTTGAAAATATGTAAGCTATCTAATTAGGTATCTAGATTACTAAAATTCGACGATTGCAAATTGCTACTACTAATCAATGTTTTCTTTTGAACAGCATCTTGCAGCATCGAGAGGCTACGAAGACATAACTCTTTTCCTTATCCAAGAAGGCGTTGATATAAATGTTCCAGGTAAATTTCTTAAGCGACTGCACTTATCTTCAACAAGTCCTCGTTCGTGCAAATATTTGATTTGTAACTTATGTTGCTTTTTACCAAATAGATAAATTTGGCAACACGCCACTGCTTGAAGCAATCAAAAGTGGACATGATCGCGTTGCTTCATTACTTGTTAAGGAAGGGGCTCTGTTGAAAATTGAAAATGCTGGTAGTTTCCTTTGTATGGTGATAGCAAAGGGCGATTCAGATCTATTGCGAAGGCTATTGTCCAATGGTGTTGATCCCAACTCCAAAGACTATGATCAACGAACACCACTTCATGTTGCTGCTTCTCAAGGGCTATACTCAATGGCGAAATTGCTCTTGGGAGCTGGCGCTTCTGTTTTCACAAAAGATAGGTATAGTTTGAAGTAACTTCTCAGAAATCTTGGTAGCTCTTGTTTCGAAATATGACATTGTACAAGCAGTATATTGTGCACGTACGTCTACTCTCAGATTGCAAGTTTCGCGTGCAGCTAAATCTTTGTCATGTTTCAGATGGGGAAATACTCCAGTTGATGAAGCTAGAGTAAGTGGAAACAAGCAAATGATCGGTCTTCTGGAAGAAGCAAAATCTGCTCAGTTATCTGAATTCCCTGATGTTCCACATGAGATGTCAGGTATTGCTAGAACAACCTTGTCATCTTGCAAGATAACTTAAACTCTTCTTTGAAATATTTTATCTGAGTATTCAACCCAAAGACTCATAAAGTCCATCTGATTGCCAAAAACTAGTAGCATTGCATATTTTGGTGTAAGTGAAGCTGTTTTAATCCCCCTAACTGTAAATCTCTCTGCATAATAACAGAAAAATTGCGTCCGAGGAAATGTACTGTGTTTCCTTTCCACCCATGGGAGTCCAAAGATGTGAGAAAACATGGTGTTGTAATGTGGATACCTCAGACTATCGAGGAGCTCGTTACCACAGCATCTGAGAAACTCAATTTTCCATCTGACTCTTGTATATTATCAGAAGATGCTGGTAAAATTCTTGATATAGATATGATTGTTGATGGTCAAAAATTGTACTTGATCAATGATCAATCAACTTGAGATTTCCTTTCGTCGTGTAAATGTTGTTGTATCTTGTAGCTTTGTGGTTTGTATATTATTCCACTAAAAAAAAGATGAATAAAACTCTCTTCAAGCTCTTACTCTAGTCCTCACATTGCCTACAGAAAGGTTTTTTTACAAGTGAGTATCTTCTTGTTAATTAGGGTGATCATGTTGTAACAACAGAAATGCAGAAATCACTCTTTCACAGCAATTTATACTTCAACTTTGTTGTATGATTATTTTATTACTTGTACCTATAGCCGTCAATATGGGCTCAGCCCGTTAGGCCAACCCAGCCCAACCCGTGATTTAGCAGGGTTGAGCTAGAATTTTTGGAGCCCGTTTAAAAACGAGACTTTTAAGCCTGGCCCGAGTAAGCCCGTGGCCCTGAGACTTAACTGAGGCTGGGCTGGGTCGGCACGTGGGCCTAATAAAAATACGTATTTAAAATATATAATATATAAAAAGTATATGACACAAAAAATAATAAGAAGAGTATCCCAAGCTTAAAGTTTATTAAGCTCATTGTATTAAAAGATCAAAGTCTTAAAACGTTAATTAGTTTTANTCTTAAAACATTAATTAGTTTTAAAAATTTAATTATTCTTAATATTTAACTAATTAATATTGCATACGAATTGTAGATGTAGATAAAAGTGAATATATTAAGACAACCTTCTCACAAGCGGATTCAAATGTGTTTGATGAGACGATGTGTTGGATATCCTATAAACATCAAGGATGTTCAATTGAATAGTTTGTTTTGACTTTTAACTTTTAGTGAATGAAATATTAGTGTTGTCTTTTACCTTTTTATTGTATATCATATATTGGAACAATATAAAAAGTTATTAAGTTTTGTGAAAATTTTCCAATAAGATTTTTTAACTTTTAAATATTTATCTTTTTTTAGTTTAGAAATTAAAGAAAAAATATAAAATTATATTTAAAAAATGACGGGCCACCCGTAGCCCACATAGGGCTGGGGTGGGCTGATCATTATAAGACCCATCAAAATGGTGGACTAGCCCAGCCAAGCCCGCCAATTGCTAAAGCCCACGTGAGCTGGGCTGGGCTATCTCGGCCCCGCCCATATTGACAACTCTACTTGTACCTTGCTATGAAACATGATAAGGTTTGCTTTGCCATTGTCGGTTTATTCTGTTAAAACATAATTATTGTGCTTAAATTTTGTCGAGGTAACAAAATCACAACTTAGTACCAAATACCAATCATCCTATCTCAAACTACTCATCCAGTTGTTGTGGCTGTGGTTATGGCTGTGTTATTATTATGGTTGTGGTAGTTGTTGTGACTGTGGCTGCAAGGCGGATGTAAGGTAAGGCAAGTGAAACCGTTGCCTTAGATCCCCAAATGTTGCCCCAAGAATATGAAGCACTAATATTTATTATATAATATGCCTCTGTAGTTCTTCTATAAGAGCGGACCTTTTCTCCACTCCTCTTCTTTTCTCTTAAGTTCCTTTTGGAACACCTCATGTTGGAACGTCTGCACGTCTTTCTATTTTGAGACGACCACAGGTTCCATCAATCCCGCTCTATCTAATTTGAGGTCGTTTGAACTTGATACCCTGTTGAAAATTGTATATGTTGAATACTTCAATTCACCAACTTCACAATTTTCACAAATTGCAATAATAAAGTAAGGAATTATAGAAGAAAATTAAAGAGAGATTGATGATTTTGTGAGTAAAAATGAAAGAATGAGGGGGTATTTATCGTTGAGAATAAGGAAAAAGTATAATTATAAAAAGTTTGGGGTTAAAAACAAAGTTTGGGGAGCAAATGACTATTTTTCAAAAAGCCAAACGGCTAAATTGGCAGGCCAACGGCTAGTTTTTAAACTTCCAACCGTTGGCCAATTATTAAAAAAAAATTTATTTTTTTTCTGAAAAATAGCCGTTAGGCCTGGTTGAACCGTCCTAGGCCCGCCAGCCGGTCCCGAGCTCGAGGTCTCTACATGTAGGACCGGTCCACAATGGGCTCCTAGGACCGCTTGGGACCGGACCACACGAGTCAGCCCGTTTAGCCCAAAGCCCATGTGGGCTCGCGATACCGGTCCCGGGCTGGGCCCGGACCAAATACAGCCTTAGCCGGTAGTAGTACGACTCATACCCATCGTCTTACTGAGTTTAGGCCTTCCCTAGTTTCTTCAACTCTGCTATCTCTTGCATCCTGGGCATTCAGCTTTTTAGTCAACTCTGTTATCTCTGCATTCTGGGCATTCACCTTTTCAGTCAGCTCATTTAACTGTGAGTTGATGACAGTAAGCAAATAAAGTTAATAACACACCAAAAACGCTACCATCGGGGATCAAACCCCAATGACTAGAAGCAACTGAACAACATTAGTTACAATTGATATCAATTTCATTGTCTTTTAAACATTCTAGTAGTCGTACCCGCGCGATGCGCGGTCAATATTAAAAAAATATTTGTCACTTTGTTAATTTTTCGATGTTACATTTGGAATTATCACAATTATTTGATTATCCTATTCTATATAAATAGAATAGATATTGTCTAAATTTTAATAAATAAAATCTCCATTAAATTAAAGGGACTTATATAGTCATCAAATAATTTTTTCGTTATGTATTTTTATTTATTATATTATCCAATATTTAGTATAATTATATTGTTAATAGAAATTATGACACTTGTCATTATAACATTTCTTTGCCTCTCCTATTATATATAAATAGATATAGATATTGTCTAAATTTTAATAAATAAAATCTCCATTAAATTAAAGGGACTTATATAGTCATCAAATAATTTTTTCGTTATGTATTTTTATTTATTATATTATCCAATATTTAGTATAATTATATTGTTAATAGAAATTATGACACTTGTCATTATAACATTTCTTTGCCTCTCCTATTATATATAAA